>NC_084751.1:45943459-46100959 GCF_033978785.1 Entelurus aequoreus
TCGCTTTGCATAGGACTTTTGTAATGTATGGCTTAGATGCAGCTGCTCGGCCAAGGAAACCCATTCCATGAAGCTCTCTGCGTACTGTACGTGGGCTAATTGGTAAGTCACATGAAGTCTGGAGCTCTGTAGCAACTGAATGTGCAGAAAGTCTTTGCACTATGCGCTTCAGCATCCACACTGACCCCTCTCTGTCAGTTTACGTGGCCTACCACTTGGTGGCTGAGTTGCTGTTGTTCCCAAACTCTTCACTTTTCCTATAATAAAGTTGACTTTGGAATATTTAGGAGCGAGGAAATTTCACGACTGGATTTGTTGCACAGGCTGGAAATCACGGAGCGGCTCATTCTTTCACAAATGTTTGTAGAAACCGTCTCCATGCCTAAGTACTTGATTTGATACACCGGGCCAAGTGATTAGGACACCATCATTAGGATGGGTGGCCAAATACTTTTGGCAATATAGTGTACCTTGTGTATTCATTCAGCAGTGTTTAAACTAGTATGCCGTTTAATGCCGTTCATTATTCTATACAAACTTCATCTCGGTATGCAAAGCTCCGAGAAGTGGACGGGCTCTTTTCAACGTATTTACAGAGAATGATTTAGTATTCAGACGGACTTCCAAGCGGCGACTCCAGCTGCTCGCTGGGACTCTGTGACCTCGTTGTCTGAGGCTAAATGTGAACAAGAGCAGGCAGTAAACGAAGGTACAGCACATTCAATATTCACTATTTACTTAGATGTTGGAACGGTATCCACCACAAGTGAACTTCTAATGCTAACAGGCTAACGCTAAATCCGATGTGTTCACGTTGTCGCTATGCGATAAAACAAAACGTTGACAAAAGCCTGACTTTTATTAAACAATTTGGTACACTTTGTTGTTAAAGGCCTACTGAAAGCCACTACTAGCGACCACGCAGTCTGATAGTTTATATATCAATGATGAAATCTTAACATTGCAACACATGCCAATACGGCCGGGTTAACTTATAAAGTGACATTTTAAATTTCCCGCCAAACTTCCGGTTGAAAACGTCTATGTATGATGACGTATGCGCGTGACGTCGATGGTTGAAACGGAAGTATTCGGACACATTGTATCCAATACAAAAAGCTCTGTTTTCATCGCAAAATTCCACAGTATTCTGGACATCTGTGTTGGTGAATCTTTTGCAATTTGTTTAATGAACAATGGAGACTGCAAAGAAGAAAGTTGTAGGTGGGATTGGTGTATTAGCGGCAGGCTGCAGCAAGACAACCAGGAGGACTTTGACTTGGATAGCAGACGCGCTATCCGACGCTAGCCGCCGACCGCATTGATGATCGGGTGAAGTCCTTCGTCGCGCCGTCGATCGCTGGAACGCAGGTGAGCACGGGTGTTGATGAGCAGATGAGGGCTGGCTGGCGTAGGTGGATAGCTAATGTTTTTAGCATAGCTCTGTGAGGTCCCGTTGCTAAGTTGGCGTCAATGGCGTCGTTAGCAACAGCATTGTTAAGCTTCGCCAGGCTGGAAAGCATTAACCGTGTAGTTACATGTCCATGGTTTAATAGTATTGTTGATCTTCTGTCTATCCTTCCAGTCAGGGGTTTATTTCTTTTGTTTCTACCTGCAGTTAAGCCCGATGCTATCGCGTTAGCTCCGTAGCTAAAGTGTTTCGCCGATGTATTGTCGTGGAGATAAAAGTCACTGTGAATGTCCATTTCGCGTTCTCGACTCTCATTTTCAAGAGGATATAGTATCCGAGGTGGTTTAAAATAAAAATCCGTGATCCACAATAGAAAAAGGAGAGAGTGTGGAATCCAATGAGCCAGCTTGTACCTAAGTTACGGTCAGAGCGAAACAAAAATATGTCCTGCACTGCACTCTAGTCCGTCACTCTCACGTTCCTCATCCACAAATCTTTCATCCTGGCTCAAATTAATCGTCGCTTTTTTTGGTCCGAATCTCTCTCGCTGCTGGTGTAAACAATGGGGAAATGTGAGGAGCCTTTCAACCGGTGACGTCACGCTACTTCCGGTACAGGCAAGGCTTTTTTTAATCAGCGAGCAAAAGTTGCGAACTTTATCGTCGATGTTCTCTACTAAATCCTTTCAGCAAAAATATGGCAATATCGCGAAATGATCAAGTATGACACACAGAATGGATCTGCTATCCCCGTTTGAATAAAAAAATATATATTTTAGTAGGCCTTTAACTCATATTGTTTCGTAAGGTATTACCCTTATTTTATGTACTTACACTTCAACAAAAGACAGAAATTGCATCTGCTATGGTTTGATTAGTTACATAGTATTAGTGTTGTTCCGATACCAATATTTTGGTACCGGTACCAAAATGTATTTCGATACTTTTCTGTACTTTGATACTTTTCTAAATAAAGGGGACCAGAAAAATTGCTTTATTGGCTTTTTTTTAACAAAAAATCTTAGTGTACATGAAACATATGTTTATTATTGTAATTTAGTCCTTAAATAAAATAGTGAACATACTAGACAACTTGTCTTTTAATAGTAAGTAAACAAACAAAGACTCCTAATTAGTCAGCAGTAACATATTGTGTCATTTATACACCTATTATTTTGTACACATTATAAAGGACAAACTGTATGAATGGATTATTAATCTACTTGTTCATTTACTGTTAATATCCGCTTACTTTCTCCTTCAGCATGTTCTATATACACTTCTGTTAAAATGTAATAATCACTTATTCTTCTGTTGTCCCCATACCAATAGTTTGGTACCGGTACCAAAATGTATTACGATACTTTTCTAAATAAAGGGGACCAGAAAAAATGCCATTATTGGCTTTATTTTAGCACAAAATCTTAGTGTACATTGAACATATGTTTGTTATTGCAATTTAGTCCTTGAATAAGTAGGTTTAAGTGTTCAACTTCAGCCTAAACCCTTTCGGTCTGCAACATTTTCAATTTATGAATGTACAACTGTTTGTTTATGTAAAACTGTTTGTTTATTTTGTTGACCACTGACCGAAGAAATAATAATAATCCAAAAAATTAACTGAATAAAATGGTAAACATACTAGACAACTTGTCTTTTAGTAGTAAGTAAACAAACAAAGACTCCTAATTAGTCTGCAGTAACATATTGTGTCATTTATACACCTATTATTTTGTACACATTATGAGGGACAAACTGTAAAAATTGATTAATAATCTACTTGTTCATTTACTCTTAATATCTGCTTATTTTCTGTTTCAACATGTTCTATCTACACTTCTGTTCAAATGTAATAATCACTTATTCTTCTCTTCTTTGATACTTTACATTAGTTTTGGATGATACCACACATTTGAGTATCAATCCGATACCAAGTCGTTACAGGATCATACATTGGTCATAATGGTCATTCCTGAGTTTATAAACATAATATACATTTTTTTTTAAACGAAAGAAGATTTTGTGATGCTATAAAATATTGATGTAATCATAGTAGTATTGACTAGAAACGCTCCTGTACTTGGTATCATCACAGTGGATGTCAGGTGTAGATCCACCCATGGCATTCGTGTACATTCAGGGACGCTGGCTTTTGTTAGCGGTGACGCCGGTGAGCTATTGTCTCGTCCTACGGTGTGTAGTGAAGCATGTTTATCTACACACTGTCTGCTCGTAAGTACTCTGTATGTGTGCGCTGCCGAACATACTCCTCTGCTCGTAAAACCAGCAATGCCACGATATGACGATGACGGGTGACCGGTACTTTTTAGAGACCGAATATGATTCATTATCATCGCGGTACTATACTAATACTGGTATACCGTACAACCCTACATGGTATCAGTGTAAACGTAGACTGTACCACTCCCCAATAGGTCTTTAGCCTGGTTTGTATAAACTACCCTAAACTGTGAAATGTGGTGGAAACAAAAACAGAAAACTTGTTAATGTACAAGCTGAGAGAAAGTAGATGATAAAAGCTATATATTAATAACCATAGCAAGGAATGAGGACTAAAGAGACTCGGAGGTTGAGAGAAGAAATAAGATACTTGGAGATGTAAATATAAACGGAATACAATGATTTGCAAATCCTTTTCAAGCCATATTCAGTTGAATATGCTACAATGACAACATTTTTGATGTTCAAACTGATAAACTTTTTTTTTTTTTTGCAAATAATCATTAACTTTAGAATTTGATGGCAGCAACACGTGACAAAGAAGTTGGGAAAGGTGGCAATAAATACTGATAAAGTTGAGGAATGCTCATCAAACACTTATTTGGAACATCCCACAGGTGAACAGGCTAATTGGGAACAGGTGGGTGCCATGATTGGGTATACAAGTAGATTCCATGAAATGCTCAGTCGTTCACAAACAAGGATGGGGCGAGGGTCACCACTTTGTCAACAAATGCCTGAGCAAAATGTTGAACAGTTTAAGAAAAACCTTTCTCAACCAGCTATTGCAAGGAATTTAGGGATTTCACCATCTACGCTCCGTAATACCATCAAAGGGTTCAGAGATTGTGGAGAAATCACGGCACGTAAGCAGCTAAGCCCGTGACCTTCCATCCCTCAGGCTGTACGGCATCAACAAGCCACATCAGTGTGTAAAAGATATCACCACATGGGCTCAGGAACACCTCAGAAACCCGCTGTCAGTAACTACAGTTGGTCGCTACATCTGTAAGTGCAAGTTAAAACTCTCCCATGCAAGGCGAAAACCGTTTATCAACAACACCCAGAAAGGCCGTCGGCTTCGCTGGACTGATACAAAGTGGAAAAGTGTTCTGTGGTCTGACGAGTCCAAATTGTTTTTGAAAACTGTGGACGTGGTGTCCTCCGGACCAAAGAGGAAAAGAACCATCCGGATTGTTCTAGGCGCAAAGTGTAAAAGACAGCATGTGTGATGGTATGGGGGTGTATTAGTGGCCAAGACATGGGTAACTTACACATCTGTGAAGGCACCATTAATGCTGAAAGGTACAAAAAAGGTTTTGGAGCAACATATGTTGCCATCCAAGCAACGTTACCATGGACGCCCCTGCTTATTTCAGCAAGACAATGCCAAGCCACGTGTTACATCAACGTGGCTTCATAGTAAAAGAGTGCGGGTACTAGACTGGCCTGCCTGTAGTCCAGACCTGTCTTCCATTGAAAATGTGTGGCACCTAAAATAGCAGAAGGGAGACCCCCGGACTGTTGAACAACTTAAGCTGTACATCAAGCAAGAATGGGAAAGAATTCCACTTCAAAAATGTGTCTCCTCAGTTCCCAAACCTTTACTGAGTGTTGTTAAAAGAAAAGGCCATGTAACACAGTGGTGAACATGCCCTTTCCCAACTACTTTGGCACGTGTTGCAGCCAGGAAATTCTAAGTTAATTATTATTTGCAAAAAAAAAAAAAGTTTATGAGTTTGAACATGAAATATGTTGTCTTTGTAGCATATTCAACTGAATATGGCTTGAAAAGGATTTGCAAATCATTGTATTCCGTTTATATTTACATCTAACACCATTTCCCAACTCATATGGAAACGGGGTTTGTATAAGAAGTACAGGGACATGTGAAAGAAGGCAGAATAAGGAGCATTTTGTTAAAAGAAGTTCCCTCAGCCAAGGCGTTAATGTGGCCAGCATTAACATCTTCATGAGTCCTGTGTCCAGGATTTGGTTGAACATGTCACTGGATCACTTTATTGCAAACCCTCACACTCTCAAAGAAGTGATACAACCCAGTTGAGAACTGCTGGAAGCTCTTCCCTTATCTGTTCCAGTCCAGCTCATTCCTTCCCCAAAGTTGACACATTTTCTCTCTTCATTACCCTGCAGTCGGTGCTTTAGCAGTTTTAACAATCCCGCATAAACGTCCGCGGTCTCACGGAAAGACGACTTTACGAGCCCGACCGTCAGAGGCTTTTACGCAGCGTTTGTCATCCAAATTTGACTAACTAAAGCAACATCTGCCCAGATAGGTGTTGTTTTGAGTGTGTTTTCTTTCAAGGTTAACACGATAAAACCGGGTGGAACCTTATTTATGAACTGAAGTGGTCTTGGACATACTTCGTCAACGGAAAAGTAAGAGTTGCCCATAAGAAACAATGTGGATTTGAATAATTGGTTGTAGCGTCGATAAAAGTCCTTATTTTAATAAGAAACAGCACACTTGGAAGACACTATAATGTATATATATATATATATATATATATATATATATATATATATATATATATATATATATATATATATATATATATATATATATATATATATATATATATATATATATATATATATATATATATATATATATATATATATATATATATATATATATATATATATATATATATATATATATCAGAAAAACAGGGCCAGAGCATAATACTACCACCACCATGCTTGACGGTAGGTGTGGTGTTCCTGGGATTAAAGACCTCACCTTTTCTCCTGCAAACATATTGCTGGGTGTTGTGGCCAAAAAGCTCCATTTTTGTTCCATCTGACCACAGAACTTTCCTCCAGAAGGTCTTATCTTTGTCCATGTGATGTCAGATGAAACAAAAATGGAGCTGTTTGGCCACAATACCCAGCAATATGTTTGGAAGAGAAAAGGTGAGGCCTTTAATCCCAGGAACACCATCCCTACCGTCAAGCATGGTGGTGGTAGTATTATGCTCTGGGCCTGTTTTGCTGCCAATGGAACTGCTGCTTTAAATGGGACAATGAAAAAGGAGGATTACCTCCAAATTCTTCAGGACAAGCGAAAATCATCAGCCCGGAGGTTGGGTCTTGGACGCAGTTGGGTGTTCCAACACCCATTCAGCAATAAATTCCTAACTTCTCCTCTTATCTTTGTTTCTTAAAAATTAATGATGTGTTCTTAAACGACCAAATTGTTCCCACCTGCTATTCTTAAGTTGCTGAATGCCAAATGGTTAGCATGTGCGTGTTTATCATGATTTGCATATAAACACGCCATTATATCCCCAATATGCATAGGTAAACACCCTTAATTCCATAAATTGCATCGGTAAACGCCCTTGATTCCCCATATAAGGGCACAATTCCGGCGGAAAAGAAAGAAAAAACAAACAGATTACAGAAAATACATTCGTATTATCCCGCGGGGGGAAATACATAATGTCAAAACGTAAGTTTGAGAAAGGGGGGACTGCTCTTGGTAGTCTAAAGGGTTCAAATAAATATTTTTCACTTCGGGCAAATAGGTCTACATGGTGGTGAAATATGCGCTCCATCCCCAGGGCACGATCAACGGCATCTTGTAGCGTGCGCGCTCATTTTGCTATATGTCTGTCTTTCTTATCTATATATCTATATTTGTGTACATTAGAATAGAACTAATGTACACAAATTCTATATATATATATATATATATATATATATATATATATATATATATATATATATATATATATATATATATATATATATATATATATTTTTTTATGTATATATATATATATATATATATATATATATATATATATATATATATATATATATATATATATATATATATATATATATATATACTACCGTTCAAAAGTTTGGGGTCACATGTAAATGTCCTTATTTTGAAGGAAAAGCCCTGTACTTTTCAATGAAGATAACTTTAAACTAGTCTTAACTTGAAAGAAATACACTCTATACATTGCTAATGTGGTAAATGACTATTCTAGCTGCAAATGTCTGCTTTTTGGTGCAATATCTACATAGGTGTATAGAGGCCCATTTCCAGCAACTATCACTCCAGTGTTCTAATGGTACAATGTGTTTGCTCATTGGCTCAGAAGGCTAATTGATGATTAGAAAACCCTTGTGCAATCATGTTCACACATCTGAAAACACTTTAGCTCGTTACAGAAGCTACAAAACGGACCTTCCTTTGAGCAGATTGAGTTTCTGGAGCATCACATTTGTGGGGTCAATTAAACGCTCAAAATGGCCAGAAAAAGAGAACTTTCATCTGAAACTCGACAGTCTATTCTTGTTCTTAGAAATGAAGGCTATTCCCCAAAATTGTTTGGGGGACCCCAAACTTTTGAACGGTAGTGTATATATACATACATACATACATACATACATACATACATACATACATACATACATACATACATACATACATACATACATACATACATACATATATATATATATATATATATATATATATATATATATATATATATATATATAAACTATGATATTAATTAAACATTAGACAATAGAAGTAAGGGAACTTGTCACACTTAAGAACAAATAGGCCACCCTAAAAGTGCTCTGGATCACCCGTAGATTTTGTTCTCACCTAAGAAAACATTGGTGAATACAAAAATCCCCTTAAAAACTTGGTAAATGGGCCTAAGAACAAAATGTGTTCTTAAGAACGGTTGCTGAAAGGGGCCCATTGACCCCAAACCCACCTCAAAAGTGGTAAAGGAATGGCTAAATCAGGCTAGAATGAAGGTTTTAGAATGGCCTTCCCAAAGTCCCTGACTTAAAGGTGTGGACAATGCTGAAGAAACAAGTCCATGTCAGAAAAGCAACACATTTAGCTGAACTGCACCAATTTTGTGGTCAAAAATTCCAGCAGAAGCTTGTGGATGGCTACCAAAAGCGCCTTATTGCAGGTAAACTTGCCAAGGGACATGTAAGCAAATATTAACATTGCTGTATGTATACTTTTGACCCTCACATTTTCAGTAGATCCATAATAAATTCATAAAAGAAGCAAACTTCATGAATGTTTTTTGTGACCAAAAAGTATGTGCTCCAATCACAAAAAAATAAGAGTTGTAGAAATGATTGACAGCCATGACATGATGTTCTTTACAAGTGTACGTAAACTTTTGACCACCACCGTATATATGTATATATATATATAAAATAACAATATTTTTACTGTAGCTGATGGGCAAACAATGTGCAGTTACCGCAGCATTACACAAAACAACATAATATATTTCAAGGGAGTAAGAAACTATTACTAATTGGGAAGCATTGAGACGAATGTGCAGATTGATTTGTACTTTTTGTTCCAAGTGGGGGATGGACAAATGACATCACCCATGTGTCGCTGGAAATTATTCTCCTGTTGAATGCGATGACAAGAAGAAAAAGAAGAAAACCCTCCAGGAATTTGCAACGTTGTGATTGCGCCAATTAACGGAAAGTCCACCCCAACCCATGCTGCTTCCCTGGCCTTTTTTTTTGTTGTTTTTACTTGAGCAGCGTTGAATTATCGGAGGAAAGATAAATGTGTTTACAAGCTGTGTTATCTGACATCTTTTATTCAGACGTCTGACCACGCATTTGTAACACTCACATCAGCTTCAATTCATCAGCTCCGATTATTTTTCAAAGCTCCGCTCGTTAGTTTCTGGCAAACGGACCACGCTTGTTTGCCGAGGGAAAAAAAAAAAAGGCCCCGGCTCCACATTTCATTTATTGTCTCGTGCATTTTGTATGTTGCCGTCTTTCTGGCATTGATTACTGATGTGTGTGAAAGCAGCCACCCGAGGGAGTGAATACAATCAAGTCGTCTGTGGTTGAACAAATGTTTCAACATTGAGGGAGGGGCCGACATCTTCAATGAGATGCCCTCACGTCGGGGGTCAGCAACCACCGATGAGGCTCTTTAGCGCCGCCCTAGTGGCTCCCTGGACCTCTTTCAGAGATGTGTGAAAATGGAAAAAGATGAAGAAAATATATATTTTTTGGTTTAAATATATTTTCTGTAGGAGAACACACATGATTGTATTTATATTATTCACATGTGAATAATGCTACACAACTGTATTTATATTATTCACATGTGAATAATGCTGTATAATAAACTGTATTTATATTATTCACATGTGAATAATGCTGTATAATAGACTGTATTTATATTATTCACATGTGAATAATGCTGTATAATAGACTGTATTTATGTTATTCACATGTGAATAATGCTATACAATAAACTGTATTTATATTATTTACATGTGAATAATGCTGCATAATAGACTATTTATGTTATTCACATGTGAATAATGCTGTATTATTCACATGTGAATAATGCTATACAATAAACTGTATTTATATTATTCACATTTGAATAACACTTTATAATAGACTGTATTTATATTATTCACATGTGAATAATGTTGTATAATAGACTGTATTTATATTATTCACATGTGAATAATGCTGCATAATAGACTATGTTATTCACATGTGAATAATGCTGTATTATTCACATGTGAATAATGCTATACAATAAACTGTATTTATATTATTCACATTTGAATAACACTGTATAATAGACTGTATTTATATTATTCACATGTGAATAATGTTGTATAATAGACTGTACTTATATTATTCACATGTGAATAATGCTATATAATAGACTATTTATATTATTCACATTTGAATAACGCTGTATAATAGACTGGATTTATATTATTCACATCTGAATAATGTTGTATAATAGACTGTATTTATATTATTCACATGTGAATAATGCTGCATAATAGACTGTATTTATGTTATTCACATGTGAATAATGCTGTATAATAGACTGTATTTATATTATTCACATGTGAATAATGCTGTATAATAGGCTATATTTATGTTATTCACATGTGAATAATGCTTTATTATTCACATGTGAATAATACTATACAATAAACTGTATTTATATTATTCACATGTGAATAATGCTGTATAATAGACTGTATTTATATTATTCACATGTGAATAATGCTGTATAATAGACTGTATTTATATTATTCACATGTGAATAATGCTGTATAATAGCACTTTTAAAGTCGTATATAAGTCGTATTTGATAGTAGGCTAATATAGCTAATATAGACACTTACATCATGTGTTGTCTTCATTATAACACTTATATAAGACTTTTATAGCCATTTTGATAGTAGGCTAATATAGCTAATATAGACACTTACATCATGTGTTGTCTTCATTATAACACTTATATAAGAATTTTAAAGTCATTTTGATAGTAGGCTAATACAACTAATATAGACACTTACATCATATGTTGTCTTCATTATAACACTTTTATAAGACTTTAAAATTTTTTGCGGCTCCAGACAGATTAATTTTTTGTATTTTTGGTCCAACATTTTGGTTTGCCAAACCCCTGGTCTAGATTTTCAACGTTTTCTGATGCTTTGTCAAGTATTTGTGGGAAAGAATCCTAGGACTGTGCCAGGTTGGAGCCAAACGTAGTTGGTAAACGTTCACGAAAAGGTCCGCATATTTTGCAACGACGCGGCGAAACGTAGAGCAGAATGACTTCAAACACCGCAGCCAAAAGTACATTTGATTAGTGAGCATGCAACGTTGCACAACATGTTCACAACAACAATGGGGGAGGTACACCAAAAGGATATTGGAGAAAACAACTCCGGTAAAAAAGCATTTACCTATACTTGACTCCTCAAAGGAAAAGGTCCTGGATGATTTCCCCAAAGCGTTGATGGCCGTCACGTTGACCGTGTAGGGGAAGCTGGAGAAGACCTCTGGAAAACGTACGTGGCAGCGGTTCTTATGGAAGGAATCTTTCTGCACCTCCAGTGAACGCTGGTTATGTCTGGAAACACAACAAGTGCAGGACGGAAATGAGAAGCCGTGGCATTTTTCTGTCCAATCCTGTTGAGAAGATGGCTGACAAAATGGGTATTTCTCTCAGGAGGCTAGAGAAAGTGACCACATGACTTACCCTTATCATCATTCTCCCAGTCCTACACCTCATTATCTTTCTAATACAGTTATAATGGTATTACGGTATTAATGAGGGCCACCCGCTGTGGTTAGAGCTGCGGGACTTCATGATGTGGGTGGATGAAAGACAAAGACACACTCCATTGGTCTCCGCCTACCACAAGTGAGGGTGATAGTGTGTACCGGATGCTAAAACACACCTCATCAGCCCACACCCCTTCTTAAAGGCCTACTGAAATGATTTTTTTTTAATTTAAACGGGGATAGCAGATCCATTCTATGTGTCATACTCGATCATATCGCGATATTGCCATATTTTTGCTGAAAGGATTTAGTAGAGAACAATGACGATAAAGTTCGCAACTTTTGGTCGCTGATAAAAGAAAGCCTTGCCTATACCGGAAGTAGCGTGACGTCACAGGAGCTAGTATTCCTCACAATTCCCCGTTGTTTAGAATGGAGCGAGAGAGATTCGGACCGAGAAAGCAACGATTACCCCATTAATTTGAGCGAGGATGAAAGATTTGTGGATGAGGAACGTTAGAGTGAAGAACTAGAGAGGCAGTGCAGGGTGTATCTTTTTTCGCTCTGACCGTAACTTAGGTACAAGCTGGCTCATTGCATTCCACACTTTCTCCTTTTTTCTATTGTGGATCACGGATTTGTATTTTAAACCACCTGGGATACTATATCCTCTTGAAAATGAGAGTCGAGAACGCGAAATGGACATTCACAGTGACTTTTATCTCCACGAAAATACATCGGCGAAGCTCTTTAGCTACTGAGCTAACGTGATAGCATCTGGCTCAAATGCAGATTGAAACAAAAGAAATAAATCCCTGACTGGAAGGATTGACAGAAGATCAACAATACTATTAAACCATGGACATGTAACTACACGGTTAATAATTCTCAGCCTGGCAAAGCTTAACAATGCTGTTGCTAACGACGCTGAAGCTAACTTAGCAACTAAGCAACCGGACCTCACAGAGCTATGATAAAAACATTAGCGCTCCACCTACGCCAGCCAGCCCTCATCAACACCCGTGCTCACCTGCGTTCCAGCGATCGACGGCGCGACGAAGGACTTCACCCGATAACAGATGCGGTTGGCGGCTAGCATCGGCTAGCGCGTCTGCTATCCAAGTAAGCACTCCTTGTTGTGTTGCTACAGCCAGCCGCAAATACACCGATCCCACCTACAACTTTCTTCTTTGCAGTCTCCATTGTTCATTAAACAAATTGCAAAAGATTCACCAACACAGATGTCCAGAATACTGTGGAATTGTTCGATGAAAACAGAGCAGTTTGTATGGTGACACATTGGGTACGAATATTTCCGTTGCCGTCGTGACGTCACGCGCATACGTCATCATACATAGACGTTTTCAACCGGAAGTTTAAAATGTCACTTTATAAGTTAACCCGGCCGTATTGGCATGTGTTGCAATGTTAAGATTTCATCATTGATATATAAACTATCAGACTGCGTGGTCGCTAGTAGTGGCTTTCAGTAGGACTTTAATTCTTTAATAAATCCCTGGCCTGCTCCGGTTGTCACGATCTGTGGTCTGGATTATGTTTGTTATTTTTTGTTACCGTAATTTTCGGAGTATAAGTCGCACCGGCCGAAAATACATAATAAAGAAGGAAAAAAACATATATAAGTCGCACTGGAGTATAAGTCGCATTTTTGGGGGGAAATGTATTTGATAAAAGCCAACACCAAAAATAGACATTTGAAAGGCAACTTAAAATGTCTAAAGAATAGTGAACAACAGGCTGAATAAGTGTACGTTATATGAGGCATAAATAACCAACTGGTATGTTAACGTAACATATTATGGTAAGACTCATTCAAATAACTATAACATATAGAACATGCTATACGTTTACCAAACAATCTGTCACTCCTAATCGCTAAATCCCATGAAATCTTATACGTCTAGTCTCTTACGTGAATGAGATCAATCATATTATTTGATATTTTACGCTAATGCAAACTATGAAAAAAACTGCGACTTACAGTCCAAAAATACGGTAGTTTTTGGACTCTTTTAGTTCCTGTTTGCGCTCCATTGTTTGTTTAGTCACCATGGCGACTCATTAGTTTCACCTGCCTCATGGGTTCGGGACACGCACTTGCTCTAATCAGGAAAGTATTATTTAAGCCTGTCGTTGCCAGTTAGTCGGTCTGGCAACATTGTTCTTTCCATGCCATAGTTTCATGCTTGTATTCATGCGATTGCTTAGTTCATGCTGCTCGTTCCATGTCTTTTTCCATAGTTCATGCTATTTGTGTCAAGCCACAGTTTAGTGAGGTTTTCATGTTTTCAGTTTCATGTTTAATTTCCTAAGTTTTTTGCCTTAGCTTCCGCGTGCGATGGGCACACTCGCCTTCAGGTTGTTTTCTGTTTTTTTGTACCTTTTTGAGTTTTTGGAATTAAATATGTTCCTACCTGCTACCCTGGTCCTCAAAAGTCAGTTTGCATCCCGGGAGAACAATCCTGGCAGTAAGTTGCGAAAACCCCCTCGTCATGACACCGGTTTTGTTTATTTTAGGTTTTCAGTGTTTTTACCAGTTTTTTTCCTTAGTTGTCTGCAATAAAAAAAAGTGTGGCAAAACAATCTGGATTATGGGGTGTAGGTGCAGTCTGATAAACTGACAATTTAACCCTTGTGGTAATGTTCATATTGTTGTTACTCAGCCAGCGTTTGTGGGTCTGATGGACCCGTTGCATTTTGTGGCTTTTAATGCCTCACAATCAAACACTTATGTTAAAATACTGAACAGATGTTTATGTTTATTGGGATAAGGTAAACATCTGTTCAGTATTTTAACAATAAAAGTGTTTGATTGTGAGGCATTAAAAGCCACAAAATGCAACGGGTCCATCAGACCCACAAACGCTGGCTGAGCGCCATATTTTGACACTTCTTCCACTCCCGTCCTTGCACGCTACACCGCTACAACAAAGATGGCGGGGAGAAAACGCTGTCGAAGTGGAGGCACGTAGATAAGACCCGCCCACAAAACAAATAAATAAAATATAAAAACATAAAAACAGGTTGACAGCAGGTGTATTATGGGGCGCCATTGCAGGATGGGTATCACTCAGTGTTAAAAGCCATGGAATAAAAGTATGTTTTTAAGAGAGATTTAAAAACAGGAAGAGAGGAGGCTTGTCTAACACTCAGAGGTAGGTTGTTCCAGAGCTTGGGAGCAGCAGCGGCGAAAGCTCTGTCACCTCTAAGCTTCAGCCTTGTGTCCGGGACCGTCAGTAGCAGCTGATCGGCTGATCTTAGGGATCGGGTGGGGCAGTAAGGCCGAAGGAGGTCGGAGAGATATGTTGGCGCGAGGTTGTTTAGACATTTAAAAACAAAAGGAGTTTAAAATTGATTCTGTAACGCACAGGGAGCCAGTGAAGGGACGCTAATATAGGGGTGATGTGCTCACGTCTGCAGAGTTCTGCACGAGCTGCAGGTGGGCGAGGGAGGCCTGGCTAATGCCTACATACAGGGCATTGCAGTAGTCTAAACGAGTCGAGATAAAGGCGTGGATTAATGCGCCTTATATATGAAAAAAGATCGAAAATAGACCATTCATTGGCTGTGCGCCTCATAACTCGGTGCGCCCTATGGTCCGGAAAATACGGTAATCCAGATAGGGATTCTAAAACAGACGCAATTTGCTGAGTAATTTTGGTACGACCCAAAGAGGAATTGGTTATGTTTCGATTAGGACTGCAATCATCATAAATATCGTTATTGGAGGTCAATCCACTGCGACTTCTCAGCTTCTGTGCATTTCAGTTAACTTTGCTCGTTTATTAGCTTTAGATATCAAATGTGGACATCGAAAAAAAAAAAAACATGTCAATCTGTAAGAAAACCAAATAAAAGGACTCACTGTAGATCCACTTCAAAAGTAGTGGGGATGTATGTGGAGTGCTGCTGGTGCCAGCTGCAGTAGAAGCCTTTAGGATAGGTGTTGGATCTACAGGTGATCACCGGCTCCCGAGGAGGAACTAGCAAGGAAAAGAAAAGACAAATGATCAACTCCAGTAGGATTATTCATTAAATATGTCAGAGACAGAAATATACAGGAATGTCATTATATACAATGACTACATATTGACTGCTGAAATGGTTTGTGAACAGACGTCTGATTCACTTACAACCGATGAGTAGAACACTTGTTAACCAAATAATAGCCAAAAACTAATTGACAATAGTATCCCCTCATCATAGGTTTTTGTTATAGAAATTCGTTTGATTGATTGATTGAAACTTTTATTAGTAGATTGCACAGTACAGTACATATTCCGTACAATTGACCACTAAATGGTAACACCCCAATAAGTTGTTCAACTTGTTTAAGTTCATCAATTCATGGTTAACACCGGATTTAGCTCAAACTTATTTTAATGCAATGATTATGTCCCGTTTTTATTATTGTGGGCTTTCTGCTCTGCCGCTCCCAGTCTGTGGAACGCTCTCCCTGACCACCTGAGGGCACCACAGACTGTGGATGCTTTTAAAAAAAGGCTTGAAACCCCTTCTTTTTAGATATATGCATACTAGTTTTAGCTATTTGCCTGTTCTAGTTTTTATTTTAATATATGTTTTTATTATCTTTTTATTTAAATGTTTTTTATTTTGTATTTTTATTTTTAATACACTGTAGCACTTTGAGGTTGTTGACTCAATGTAAAAGGGTTTTTAACAAATAACATATATTATTATTTGTATTATTATTATTGTATAACACGTTGAACCCAGGCAAGCAAAATGACACTGAGGCCATCGTAAACTTAGCGCAGACAAATCGCTCAAAATCCTCGAGCGAAAACCACAACACCGCCATCACTGTTTAGTTCTCCAAAAATATAGATTGCTAACATTCAAAGATTGGCGTCAATACGAATGGCCCATCGAATCCTAAATAGCACCGCACCGGCGCCACTTAAGCACTTTGTCCAGTTTACATCTGCTGTGACAACTGGAAACACACCAACCTCCACCAGGGGGCAGTGTAGCTGTACCCAGATGTAAAAACTAATTTGCACAATCAGCCTTTTCATATAGAGCAATAAAGGAATGGAACGACCTTACAACAAAGTTGAAAAGTCTAACAGATTATTCTTCATTCACAATTGAAGTTAAAAAATCGAAGTTGCTCACACGGCCAATAAGGTGGGCACTATGATTGACATGTCAACTTAATGCGTATTATATTTATGCATGAGAAAATGTAAGGTGTGATGTGTGTGTTAAAATCATGGTTGTTTTTACAAATGATGACAGATGTGAACGAGAGCATGTATTGTCTGAGTTATGATGTAAAGGAGAGGTGTGCTTGTAATGTATAATAACTATGTGTCAATGAGTATAATAACTATGTATCAATGAGTATAATAACTATGTGTCAATGAGTATAATAACTATGTATCAATGAGTATAATAACTATGTGTCAATGAGTATAATAACTATGTGTCAATGAGTATAATAACTATGTGTCAATGAGTATAATAACTATGTATCAATGAGTATAATAACTATGTGTCAATGAGTATAATAACTATGTGTCAATGAGTATAATAACTATGTATCAATGAGTATAATAACTATGTATCAATGAGTATAATAACTATGTGTCAATGAGTATAATAACTATGTATCAATGAGTATAATAACTATGTGTCAATGAGTATAATAACTATGTGTCAATGAAAGGGCATTTTATGACTTTTATTTAATTTGATTACATGCTTATAGTATAATTTTAATGTTATTGCATGATTTTTGTATCCCTTTAATTTAGTTAGCCAGGGACTCCAGATGGAAATTAGCATGGTACTAGAAGGTAAGAAAAGTTGGTTTTGCATAATATTGTGAAACAAAACGCTAGATAATGTGTTGCGGTCCTAATACACACACCGTATTAATACTTGTATCTCTGACTACGGTAGCCGTAATGGGCCGACAATCCATCAAGCGGCGCGGCTTCAAAGTCGTACTAAAAAATGTTGACACATTTTTGAGGGCCGTGTGTTCTAAATGTTCTATATTTTCAACGGAACATTTAACATTTTTGGTGTCACATTGCAGCCTACACGTATCTCGTATGTGTGACTGCCATCTACTGGTCACACTCATCATTACACCATGTACCAAATAAAACTGCTTGGAGGTCGGTAAGCACAACCAGGCTTATTCCGTACATTAGGCTGGGATATTTGCCAGCGGGAAGAGGCTGGGAATAAGTGACCTGAACGTTTATTTTTCTACGTGCCCTGCGATTGGCTCGCGACCAGATTTTGGAGAAAATGAAAGGATTTTTGAAGTGCGCCTTACAGTCCGAAAAATACGGTACTCCGTGTGGTGTTCGGGTCTGTGGGACCCGTTTTCATTTTGTATTAAAAGAAAAATGATACAATTAATTAATTTTTCAAACTGAGACTCACTGACTTTGGCTCATTTTCTGTGAAGAACATATATCAGAATACATATTTAATGACCACACCCCCCTACACATTTATATTACATATAAGATGTCCGGGTCCACTGGACCCGGGGCTAATATAAGTGTGGAAATTGATGTTCTGTGTACCACACACACACACACACACACACACACACACACACACACACACACACACACACACACACACACACACACACACACACACACACACACACACACACACACACACACACACACACACACACACACACACAACAGGCCTAGACAGGAGGAGGACAGAGTGTAGGTACACAGAACATCAGAGGGTCAAATGTGCGAGAAAATGAGAGCAGACAGTGTTGACAAACAATGTTGCAACCTTGTGCGGGAACCGCAGGTGCAGAAACACAAAAGAAGAATCCCTTTGGGATGCAGAAACTGCCAGAGAAATTTTCCGTGCAACGTTCATATTGTTGTTACTCAGCCAGCGTTTGTGGGTCTGATGAACAGATGTTTATTGGGATAAGGTAAACATCTGTTCAGTATTTTAACATAAGAGTGTTTGATTGTGAGGCATTAAAAGCCACAAAATGCAACGGGTCCATCAGACCCACAAACGCTGGCTGAGTAACAACAATATGAACATTACACAAGGGTTGACAAAAAAAAGGACCGTCTTTTACGGACTATAAGGCGCACTTAAAATCCTTTCATTTTTTCAAAACTCGACAGTGCGCCTTGTAACCCGGTGCGCCTAATGTACGGGATCATTTTGGTTGCGCTTTCCGACCTCAGAGCTATTTTATTTGGTACATGGTGAAATGATAAGTGTGGCCAGTAGATGGCAGTCATACATAAGAGTGTACATGCAATTCGACTCAAGTAAACAACACCAACACTTTAAAGTGTTCCATTGAAAATAAAGAACATTACACACGGCGCTCAAAAATCCGTCAAAATGTTTTAAAAGTGCTCCCCCTTTGGTCAACATATGAAATAACAAGTGTGTGTGAAAAATCGAAATGTGCCCCTTTTGGCCAAAATGAATTACAAAAATGAAATAGATATGTATATAGTGACATACTGTAATAACTTGAAGTAAATGAAGATTAAAAAATAATTACAAACAAAAAAAAAATACAAAATTAATTAACTAAAATCAGTCTTTTTCTCACAATGTGTCTTACAAAATTGGGAGCAATTTCTCATATTCTTTCTGTTTCTGTAATATTGCAATATTTTCTAGTAAAATGATTACTTTTTTAATGCAAGATGGTGACATTTGTCGTATAAAATTCTGACTTTTATCACAATTTGGGCATTTTTTCTGTTGTTCTTATAAAATAGTGACATTTTTTTAGTAAAATTATGACGTTCGTCATCACCAGGTAAAATTCCGATGATTATTATAATATTGCCAACATTTTAAAGTTTTCCTATAAACTTTCTGTTTTATGTAAAATTCTTACTTTTTAATGCACAAGGGTTAAATGTCACGACTGGGTCTACGGCGTGGTTTGTTCTCCCAGAAGGCAAAGGAAAATTGGCGCGGGCAAGGCGTGAATTTAAATACATGATTTATTTTTTTAACACTAATAAACTACAAAAAAAGGAAGCAAACAAAAGGCGCGCACAAAGGCGGAAATACAAACTTGACTATGAACTAAAACTATGAACAATAAAACAAAAACACTAACTGTGGCATAAATGAACAAAACTTACTTGGTAAAGAACTGTGACAAGACATGGAGCAGAGTGATGAAATAGTGTGAAGACGCCAGGACGAACAACAGAAACAGACAGATTTAAATAGTGACGTGATCAGTGAAAACAGGTGCGTGACTCCAAACGTGAAACAGGTGCGTGACAAGACAGGTGAAAACTAATGGGTGACCATGGAAACCAAACCAAACAAGGAAGTGCAACCAGGAACTAAAAAGAGTCCAAAAAACAAACACATGGCCAAAACAAAAACTTGAAGAGACATGACAAAAGTGTTCCATTGAAAATAAAGAACATTACACACGGCGCTCAAAAATCCGTCAAAATGTTTTAAAAGTGCTCCCCCTTTGGTCAACATATGAAATAACAAGTGTGTGTAAAAAATTGAAATGTGCCCCTTTTGGCCAAGATAAATTACAAAAATGAAATAAGTATGTATATAGAGACACACTGTAATACCTTGAAGTAAATGATGAAGATTAAAAAATAATTACAAACAAAAAAAAAAAAAAAATTAATTAACTAAAATCAGTCTTTTTCTCACAATGTGTCTTACGAAATTGGGAGCAATTTCTCATATTCTTTCTGTTTCTGTAATATTGCAATATTTTCTGGTAAAATGATTACTTTTTTAATGCAAGATGGTGACATTTGTCGTATAAAATTCTGACTTTAATCACAATTTGGGCATTTTTTCTGTTGTTCTTATAAAATAGTGACATTTTTTTAGTAAAATTATGACGTTCGTCATCACCAGGTAAAATTCCGATGATTATTATAATATTGCCAACATTTTAAAGTTTTCCTATAAACTTTCTTTTTTATGTAAAATTCTTACTTTTTAATGCACAAGGGTTAAATGTCACGACTGGGTCTATGGCGTGGTTTGTTCTCCCAGAAGGCAAAGGAAAATTGGCGCGGGCAAGGCGTGAATTTAAATACATGATTTATTTTTTTAACACTAATAAAAGGAAGCAAACAAAAGGTGCGCACAAAGGCGGAAATACAAACTTGACTATGAACTAAAACTATGAACAATAAAACAAAAACACTAACTGTGGCATAAATGAACAAAACTTACTTGGTAAAGAACTGTGACAAGACATGGAGCAGAGTGATGAAATAGTGTGAAGACGCCAGGACGAACAACAGAAACAGACAGATTTAAATAGTGACGTGATCAGTGAAAACAGGTGTGTGACTCGAAACGTGAAACAGGTGCGTGACAGGACAGGTGAAAACTAATGGGTGACCATGGAAACCAAACCAAACAAGGAAGTGCAACCAGGAACTAAAAAGAGTCCAAAAAACAAACACATGGCCAAAACAAAAACATGAACAGACATGACAAAAGTGTTCCATTGAAAATAAAGAACATTACACACGGCGCTCAAAAATCCGTCAAAATATTTTAAAAGTGCTCCCCCTTTGGTCAACATATGAAATAACAAGTGTGTGTACAAAATTTAAATGTGCCCCTTTTGGCCAAAATAAATTACAAAAATGAAATAAGTATGTATATAGAGACATACTGTAATACCTTGAAGTAAATGATGAAGATTAAAAAATAATTAC
This sequence comes from Entelurus aequoreus, assembly GCF_033978785.1. Taxonomy (NCBI): domain Eukaryota; kingdom Metazoa; phylum Chordata; class Actinopteri; order Syngnathiformes; family Syngnathidae; genus Entelurus; species Entelurus aequoreus. The sequence goes on from NC_084751.1 coordinate 45,964,957, forward strand.
AAACAAAAAAAAAATACAAAATTAATTAACTAAAATCAGTCTTTTTCTCACAATGTGTCTTACAAAATTGGGAGCAATTTCTCATATTATTTCTGTAATATTGCAATATTTTCTCGTAAAATGACTACTTTTTTAATGTAAGATGGTGACATTTGTCGTATAAAATTCTGACTTTTATTACAATTTGGCCATTTTTTTTGTTGTTCCTATGAAATAGTGACATTTTTTTTAGTAAAATTATGACGTTCGTCATCACCAGGTAAAATTCCGATGATTATTATAATATTGCCAACATTTTAAAGTTTTCCTATAAACTTTCTTTTTTATGTAAAATTCTTACTTTTTAATGCACAAGGGTTAAATACCAGACAAACACACAAGCCATTACGTAAAGTCCAACTACAGCAGAATAGAACGCTCCCAACATTTACTCTCTCCTAAAAGAAGTTGTGGAGGGGGGGGGTGGTGGGTGTGTTGATGAAGAAAAGGAGAGTGATGGAAAAAGAGGTTAAAGAGCTGCAAAGGAGGGTTGGGAGGCAAGATTGCATGTGGATAAAAGAAGGATAGTGCAGTGGGAGCGAGGCGGATGAATGAAGGAGGTTGTCCAGAAGAAGTGATGTTATGCCAACTCTGGCCTCCCTGGAGATTAGGCTCTTTTCTTCTCAGCAACTGAAGCACACACTCGTCTGCCACTCCCTCTTCCTCTCTGCGGCTTTTTACCCTTTCCCCCCCCCAGAGTTATTTTTTTACAGGTAAAGGGAGGACAGAGTGCAGCCTGGCTAGCAGTATTTCAGTGGAGAAATAAATAATTACCCGGAGTCATTAATTCATCCGCTTGCCGTCTCATCTGTTTTAAGTGCCGGGGGAATTCATTTCACACTTGGCGCTTTGTTAGTTACAGTATGTTGCGCTGTATGGACGATATAAGACTCGCTATTAATTACCACACATATTGGACACTACATGCATCAGGTCCACTTGAAAAACTGCATATGGGCAGCTTGGACCAAAACTATTCATTTTGGGGTTTATTATAGTGGCTGTAAAACGACAATAAATCACACTGAGTGTCACGACAGTTTACTGCGAGGATTGTTCTCCCAGGATGCAATCTGATATTTCTAGGGATGATGTTTGAGTTCGAGCCTATTATCGAATCCTCTTATCGAACCGATTCCTTATCGATTCTCTTATCGAGTCCAGATAGGTTGTTGTATATGGAAAAAAACACACAATATTTGGTTTAACAAAAGCTCACTTTTATTATATAAGAAAACAATTTAATCTAATAAATAAATAAATATTGACTTTGGGGTGTGGGTGGGGTGGGGGGGGGGGGGGTGGGGGGGGGGGGTGTTGGGTGTTTAAATTTTATTTATTTATTTATTTTTTTTTTTTTTACAGAAATAAATACAATCATGTGTGCTTATGGACTGTATCCCTGCAGGCTGTATTGATCTATATTGACATAGAATGTATATATTGTGTTTTTTATGTTGATTTCATAAAAAAAATAAAAAAAATTAAACAAATTTAAAAAAATAAATAAATAAATTCTTGTGCGGCCAATCGGTCCGGTGGTTGGGGACCACTGATCTAGACAACAGATCATGACAACTGCGAGCTCTTTTGGCTGTCTAATAATCATATTGTAAATGAATCCCTCTATTACAGTGCCAAAAATATGTATTATTATAACTGACGGCAAGTTACCGTATTTTTCGGACTATAAGACGCACTTAAAATCCTTTCATTTTCTCAAAAATGGACAGTGCGCCGTATGTAGTGTACGTATTAATTCTGGTTGTGCTTACCCATTTTATTTGGTACGTGGTGTAATGATAAGTGTGACCAGTAGACGGGAGTCACTCATAAAACATTTGCGTGGACTGCAGGTTGACGCCTGTTAAATAAATGACGTAAGCAAGCAACACCATAACTTTGATGTTTCATTGAAAATAGAGAACATTACACAAAATCCGTAAAAAAAATTTAGAACGACTTTGGTCAGCTACAAAGTTGCACCGCTTGATGGATTATCGGAACCTTACACGCTAACGTAGTCACTGTGCTTCAACATACGGGTATTATTACGGTGTGTGTATATTAGCACCTACCAAACCCAAAACCAGTGAAGTTGGCACAATGTTTAAAATCGCAAATAAAAAGAGAATACAATGATTAGCAAATCCTTTTCAACTTATATTCAATGAATAGACTGCAAAGACAAGATCCTTAACGTTCAAACTGGAAAACGTTATTTTTTGCAAATATTAGCTCATTTGGAATTTCATGCCTGCAACTTGTTTCAAAACAGTGGCAAAAAAGACTGATAAAGTTGAGGAATGCTCATCAAACACTTATTTGGAACATCCCACAGGTGAACAGGCAAATTGGGAACAGGTGGGTGCCATGATTGGGTATAAAAGCAGCTTCCATGAAATGCTCAGTCATTCACAAACAAGGACGGGGCGAGGGTCACCACTTTGTCAACAAATGCCTGAGCAAACTGTCAAACAGTTTAAGAACAACATTTATCAACCAGCTATTGCAAGGAATTTAGGGATTTCACCATCTACAATCTGTATTATCATCAAAAGGTTCAGAGCATCTGGAGAAATCACTGCACATAAGCGGCAATGCGCATGCCCTTCGATCCCTCAGGCGGTACTGCATCAAAAAGCGACATCAGTGTGTAAAGGATATCGCCACATGGGCTCAGGAACACTTCAGAAAACCACTGTCAGTAACTACAGTCGGTCGCTACATCTGTAAGTGCAAGTTAAAACTCTCCTATGCAAAGCCAAAGCCATTTATCAACAACACCCAGAAATGCCGCCGGCTTCGCTGGGCCCGAGCTCATCTAAGATGGACTGATACAAAGTGGAAAAGTGTTCTGTGGTCTGACGAGTCCACATTTCAAATTGTTTTTGGAAACCGTGGACGTCGTGTCCTCCGGACCAAAGAGGAAAAGAACCATGTTATAGGCTGTTATAGGCGCAAAGTTCAAAAGTGATGGTATGGGGGTTTATTTGATGTGTATTTAGGATCTGCATAAGGACCGAAAATGTGCACGTGTCCGCCATTGCAGTCCACGACATACTCAATGAGCTCCGTCTTTTTCTCTATCTTCTTGGTAGGACATTTATCTTGCGCTGTTGCCATTTGTAATATGAAGTAGCTTATAGTTCTAGCTAATATCTGTCAGTAGACTAGCTATGGAAGCGCTAAAATCTACTGGTACAACAAAGATGGCAGGGAGAAGGCGTTGTCGAAGGTGAGCCGCGTGAAAAAGACTAACCACAAAACGTTGCATCTGGAAGCAAGTGTCAGAAAACGCCTTAAAGTTGATGTGTAAAACATCATCTATTCGACATTTCGACCAAAGACCCACCATTACATGTTATGTAGACCACAAGGAAGTCTTTTAAATGAAGAAACAATGCGCCAGTGCGTCGTATGGTCCGAAAAATACGGTAGATATTATGACTTAAAGTATAACATTTTGATTGAAATTATTACATTATTTTAAAATTATACACTACCGTTCAAAAGTTTGGGGTCACATTGAAATGTACTTATTTTTGAAGGAAAAGCACTGTACTTTTCAATGAAGATAATTTTAAACTAGTCTTAACTTGAAAGAAATACACTCTATACATTGCTAATGTGGTAAATGACTATTCTAGCTGCAAATGTCTGCTTTTTGGTGCAATATCTACATAGGTGTATAGAGGCCCATTTCCAGCAACTATCACTCCAGTGTTCTAACGGTACAATGTGTTTGCTCATTGGCTCAGAAGGCTAATTGATGATTAGAAAACCCTTGTGCAATCATGTTCACACATCTGAAAACACTTTAGCTCGTTACAGAAGCTACAAAACTGACCTTCCTTTGAGCAGATTGAGTTTCTGGAGCATCACATTTGTGGGGTCAAAATGGCCAGAAAAAGAGAACTTTCATCTGAAACACGACAGTCTATTCTTGTTCTTAGAAATGAAGGCTATTCCACAAAATTGTTTGGGTGACCCCAAACTTTTGAACGGAAGCGTATACTTTATTTAACCAGGTACACCTAATTAAGTTAAGACACAAATCACGCTTGATAGGTTAATTGGAGAACTTACTGTAGATTGCCTATTGCCAAGGGCCGCCCATAACACCTCTTTTCCCACTTTTTTAAAATCAAACTTCAATTTAAATTGATGCATATTTTGACCTAAAATGAGTTCATGGGAAATACATTGTTAAATTACTTATTTTAATGCCACATTTAGCATCATTAGAACATGAAGTTGCCTATGTTCCAGGCACATCTCCAGCCAGGCTTCGATCCAAGTACGTTTGTTTACCAGCCTAGCACTAACACTGTGCACCACAGGGGACGACGCAACTGGGGAAATTTGCCAGCGGGAAGGGGCCGGGAATACGTTTGCAAAGCGAACGTGAGCGTGCAAGTTCACTTCTCTACGTGCCCTGTGATTGGCTGGCCAGCAGTTCAAGGTGATTTGAACGTGAATGGTACGTAACTCATTTCTATGTGTATGTACCAAGAAGGAACTTATTAAAGGATGTTGAGGATGTGGATGAAGGTGTAGATATAACAATTGATTTTTACTTTTGTTGGCCATTTTAATTCTCTGCGGGGTTTGGCTACCTTCCCAGAATGCAAATTGTTTTGCCTGCTAACTAACAAATGAACGGTCGATAATTACCAACGCATAATACCTCGTGCCCGTGAATTTTCTCATTCACCCAGGTCATTCTATTCTCAGGGCTTTGAATCGATCACAACTGGACCGTTCAGTTTGTCTTAGAAGATGTTTAGCCTCTTATCAGAGCAGAATAAGTCAGTTCATGCTCAAAGACTTAGACAGGACAGCTCTAGTCTGGGAGCCTGGTGACAGATCCGAAGTAAAAATCCTCCTTTATGTGACTAGACCAGGCATTGCCGATGGATGGATGGATTGTTGGCTGGATTTCAAGTTCACGTGAGTTAACAGTGCAAGATAACATTTTGTAACAACTCTATGCTCGAGTGACTTTGTAACTTACTCCATTACAGTGTGTAATTGTACCTAATGAAAGGCCTAGAGAGTGATTACCCCCCTTTTCATGTGGTCACTGGTAACATATCCTCCTCAGATAGAGTCGTGGTCAATTTTTGTTTCATCTGACATCACATGGACAAAGAGAAGACCTTCTGGAGGAAAGTTCTTTGGTCAGATGAAACGAAAATTGAGATGTTTGGCCACAAGACCCAGCAAAATGTTTGGATTAGAAAAGGTGAGGCCTTTAATCCCAGGAACACCACACCTACCGTCAAGCTTGGTGGTGGTAGTATTATGCTCTGGGCCTGTTTTGCTGACAATGGAACTGGTACTTTACAGAAAGTAAATGGGACAATGAAAAAGGAGAATTACCTGACTGGACTGGACTCTCACTATTATGTTAGATCCACTATGGACTGGACTCTCACTATTATTTAGATCCACTATGGACTGGACTCTCACTATTATTTAGATCCACTATGGACTGGACTCTCACTATTATGTTAGATCCACTATGGACTGGACTCTCACTATTATGTTGGATCCACTATGGACTGGACTCTCACTATTATGTTAGATCCACTATGGACTGGACTCTCACAATATTATGTTAGATCCACTATGGACTGGACTCTCACACTATTATGTTAGATCCACTATGGACTGGACTCTCACAATATTATGTTAGATCCACTATGGACTGGACTCTCACACTATTATGTTAGATCCACTATGGACTGGACTCTCACTATTACGTTAGATCCACTATGGACTGGACTCTCACAATATTATGTTGGATCCACTATGGACTGGACTCTCACACTATTATGTTAGATCCACTATGGACTGGACTCTCACTATTATGTTAGATCCACTATGGACTGGACTCTCACTTTTATTTAGATCCACTATGGACTGGACTCTCACTATTATTTAGATCCACTATGGACTGGACTCTCACTATTATGTTAGATCCACTATGGACTGGACTCTCACTATTATGTTAGATCCACTATGGACTGGACTCTCACACTATTATGTTAGATCCACTATGGACTGGACTCTCACTATTATGTTAGATCCACTATGGACTGGACTCTCACACTATTATGTTAGATCCACTATGGACTGGACTCTCACTATTATGTTACATCCACTATGGACTGGACTCTCACTATTATGTTAGATCCACTATGGACTGGACTCTCACTATTATTTAGATCCACTATGGACTGGACTCTCACTATTATTTAGATCCACTATGGACTGGACTCTCACAATATTATGCTAGATCCACTCGGCATCCATTGCACGGGATAGGCCCCTCCCACCTCCAAAGACATGCACCTGGGTATAGGTTGATTGGCAACACTAAATGGTCCCTAGTGTGTGAATGTGAGTGTGAATGTTGTCTGTTTATCTGTGTTGGCCCTGTGATGCCTTCCGCCCGATTGTAGCTGAGATGAGATAGGCTCCAGCGCCCTCCGCGACCCCGAAGGGAATAATCGGTAGAAAATGGATGGATGGATGGAAGTAAACATTGATTGGTTGACTGATTGACCTTCAAATTCTTCAGGATAACCTAAGATCATCAGCCCGGAGGTTGGGTCTTGGGCACAGTTGGGTGTTCCAACAGGACAATGACCCCAAACACACGGGAATGGCTAAATCAGGCTAGAATGAAGGTTTTAGAATGGTCTTCCCAAAGTCCTGACTTAAACGTGTGGACAATGCTGAAGAAACAAGTCCATGTCATAAAACCAACACATTTAGCTGAACTGCACCAATTTTGTCAAGAGGAGTGGTCAAAAATTCAAGCAGAATCTTGTGGATGGCTACCAAAAGTGCCTTATTGCAGTGGAACTTGCCAAGGGACATGTAAGCAAATATTAGTATGTAAACTTTTGACCCAGCACATTTGCTCACATTTTCAGCAGACCCATAATAAATTCATAAAAGAAGCAAACTTCATGAATGTTTTATGTGACCAACAAGTATGTGCTCCAATCACTCTATCACAAACAAATACGAGTTGTAGAACTTATTGGAAGCTCAAGACAGCCATGACATGATGTTCTTTACACGTGTACGTACACTATTGACCACCACTGTATGTTCCGTTGCATAACAGAGTTACAAAGGAGGGATGGGCTCGTTTGTCTTTAAGAACGATTTGCTCATGGAGTGCTAGACATGGGAAAGACTGCATGGGTCGCTGCCTAGAGGAACATTTCTCTCCCCCGTGGTTCTCCGAATGTTTTCTCAGAACAGAGTCTTCCAGTGTGTGGCAAGATGAAACCGAGTTAGTAATGCAATAAGAAGAAGTGTATTTAGGCTATTTTTGTTGAACTAAAACTGGTGTTTTACGTCGACCAATAATGCGACCAAGGATGGATACTGAATGGGTCACTTCTATATGAACCGTCGGTAGTATCGGCTATCAATTCACCTGAAATCCAACGGTGCCATATTTCGATAGCGTCATTGCGCCTGACGTCGCGTCCAGTTGCGGACTAAACACACTCAAGCTGCCTCTAGCTAGTGTTGCAGTTTTCAATAGCAACAAAGCGAGTATCCCTGACGAGTGTAGTTAGGAGACATATTCATTATTAATTTAGTTTATTTTAGCACAACATAATTGTCAGAATAATTGTATATAAGTTATCACAGAACTTGTTTTCCCATGAGTTCATTTTATTAGCCTTTATTTAACCAGGTAAAATCCCATTGAGATCAAAGATCTCTTTTCCAAGGGAGACCTGGCCAAGAGGGCAGCAGCAAGGTTACATTAAAAACAGTAAACAAATACATAAAACATCACATTTACGACATTAAAACTTGCTGACATAACACATGTGCATACAGACAAGGTAGACTGCAGTCCTTTCACAGAAGCTTTAAACTCATTCAACGTAACAAGGGTTTGAAGTTGAATATTCGATTGTAGGTTATTCCAAGCCTTCGCTGCTGAAAACCTAAATGCTTTCTTGCCCAGTTCAGTTCTTACTTTGGGTACGACAAATTGCAAAACATTCATTGAACAAAGATTGTGACTTCCTTGTTTCTTTGTTCAGGCTGCCCTGTTAGAAGACAAAAGCTGTCTTTGATCTTATCAAGCAAAAGGCCTACTGCTTGTGTGCGATGGGATGCGACGTGGAGGTGTCGGTTTCTTTGATCTACTGGACAGCCACAGGAAGACCTTGTCATGACCCGAGGTCTACAAAGCAGAGAGGGGGAAAAATCTGACACCGCTCCAGGCACCTTTTCTTTGAACTGTTTATGACCCCCTCCCCTTAGAAGCAGCTGCGTAATGTAATGTAATCAGAAAATGCCCAAATAAAAGGAGAAGCACGTTGGGACTGCCTTCAGAGCGTGGTGGGAGGCTGTAGCGGAGTGTGCAGCCCCAGACGTTTCTCCTCATGAGCTAAATTGAATCCTGTCTCTGTTTGATTCCTTTGCTTCTTGTCTTGTCTAATAGATGTCATCGGTATTTGAACCTGACAATAATTGTATGTACATTTATTTATTTTTCGTCAAGTATTTAAGAGTACCTTCTTATGCAGTATTTTTGATTTGTACTTATTTTTCCAAGTAGCCTGACCTAAGCTTAAGGTTTATGTGTTAAATCGATATGAATCTTTGTGATTAACACACGGTTTCATATCATTTGACAAGGATGTGAAGTGGAAGTAGGTTACAATTAATGATTGAATATGACAAATCAAAAGTAAGATTACTAAATTCAGTGGTAATATTCCTGCCCCTTCTGTGGTGGAAAAGTTGGGCCCCGAGGTAAAAAAGGTTAAGAATCCCTGTCCCAACGGGTATCCTGCTGGCCCCACTACGGACTGGACTCTCACTATTATGACGCCGAACCTGGGGCGACAGGGCCTTCTCCGTGGCTGCCCCCTCTCTCTGGAACGCTCTCCCCAGGCACATCAGAGAAGCCCCCTCCCTCCCTACCTTCCAAACCACCCTAAAAACTCACCTCTTCACATTAGCCTTTCCAAACTGACCCTGCCCTTGGTGTTTCTTTATTATTATTATTATTATTATTATACAATTATATATATATATATTTTTTTTCTTTTCTTAGTTTCTTTTCCTAATAAAGTTGTTTTAATCCCCCCCCCCCCCACACGTGTAAAGCGACTTTGGGTATTTAGAAAAGCGCTATATAAATCCCAGGTATTATTATTATTATTATTATTATTATTATGTTAGATCCACTATGGACTGGACTCTCACTATTATGTTAGATCCACTATGGACTGGACTCTCACTATTATGTTAGATCCACTATGGACTGGACTCTCACTATTATGTTGGATCCACTATGGACTGGACACTCACACTATTATGTTAGCTCCACTATGGACTGGACTCTCACTATTATGTTGGATCCACTATGGACTGGACACTCACTATTATGTTAGATCCACTATGGACTGGACTCTCACTATTATGTTAGATCCACTATGGACTGGACTCTCACACTATTATGTTAGATCCACTATGGACTGGACTCTCACAATATTATGTTAGATCCACTATGGACTGGACTCTCACTATTATGTTGGATCCACTATGGACTGGACTCTCACACTATTATGTTAGATCCACTATGGACTGGACTCTCACACTATTATGTCAGATCCACTATGGACTGGATTCTCACTATTATGTTAGATCCACTATGGACTGGACTCTCACTATTATGTTAGATCCACTACGGACTGGACTCTCACTATTATGTTAGATCCACTATGGACTAAACTCTCACTATTATGTTAGATTCACTATGGACTGGACTCTCACTATTATGTTAGATTCACTATGGACTGGACTCTCACACTATTATGTTAGATCCACTATGGACTGGACTCTCACACTATTATGTTAGACCCACTATGGACTGGACTCTCACACTATTATGTTAGATCCACTATGGACTGGACTCTCACTATTATGTTAGATCCACTATGGACTGGACTCTCACTATTATGTTAGATCCACTATGGACTGGACTCTCACAATATTATGTTAGATCCACTATGGACTGGACTCTCACTATTATGTTAGATCCACTATGGACTGGACTCTCACACTATTATGTTAGATCCACTATGGACTGGACTCTCACACTATTATGTTAGATCCACCGATCTAATAGATGTTCAGCACTGGAATGCAATTATTAAACCACAATTATGTCACCTTTTGTCAAGCCAGCTGGTCCGGACACAAAAGCAGCACAGCGTCTCTTTCTGTGACTTTGCCCCACAGTTTTATTTACGTTCCTGTTCCTCCAACGACTCATGACTTAACTCATCGGAAATGCAGCGAGCGCAGCGTTGCTGCTGGATCGGAGTCAAGTACAGACGAAACCCATCTGCCTAAGTAAGTATTTGCCTCACAGCAGCTCAAACACTAAACAGATTTAGTTCTTCCCACTAGAAGGTAGAACGTAATCATGGATGCATAAATGGACATACGACATTTAGTCTGTAACTAATAACACATCTAATTGTGATGGTTATGATGACTTTGTAAAGGACAGATCAATTGACTTTGTCAATCACAATGGTTAACGAAATGAAACTTATTTTACCGTAATTTCCGGACTATAAGCCGCACCTGACTATAAGCCGCACCAGCTAAATTTAGGGGAAAATACTGTTTAATAATGTTTGTGATGTAGTGATTGGAGCACATACTTGTTGGTCACTAAAAACATTCATGAAGTTTGCTTCTTTTATGAATTTATTATGGCTCTACTGAAAATGTGAGCAAATGTGCTAGGTCAAAAGTATACATACAGCAATGTTAATATTTGGTTACAAGTTTCACTGAAATAAGGCGCTTTTGGTAGCCATCCACAAGCTTCTGCTTGAATTTTTGACCACAAAATTGGTGCAGTTCAGCTAAAATTGTTGGTTGTCTGACATGGACTTGTTTCTTCAGCATTGTCCACACGTTTAAGTCAGGACTTTGGGAAGGCCATTCTAAAACCTTCATTCTAGCCTGATTTAGCCATTCCTTTACCACTATTGAGGTGTGTTTGGGGTAGTGATGTCCGATAATGGCTTTTTGCCGATATCCGATATGCCGATATTGTCGAACTCTTTAATTACCGATACCGATATCATCCGATACCGATATCAACCGATATATACAGTCGTGGAATTAACACATTATTATGCCTAATTTGGACAACCAGGTATGGTGAAGATAAGGTACTTTTTAAAAAAATGAATCAAATAAAATAAGATAAATAAATTAAAAACATTTTCTTGAATAAAAAAGAAAGTAAAACAATATAAAAACAGTTACATAGAAACTAGTAATTAATGAACATTTGTAAAATTAATTGTTAAAGGTTAGTACTATTAGTGGAGCAGCAGCACGCACAATCATGTGTGCTTACGGACTGTATCCCTTGCAGACTGTATTGATATATGTTGATATATAATGTAGGAAGCAGAATATTAATAACAGAAAGAAACAACCCTTTTGTGTGAATGAGTGTAAATGGGGGAGGGAGGTTTTTTGGGTTGGTGCACTAATTGTAAGTGTATATTGTGTTTTTTATGTGGATTTAATAAAAAAAACCAACAAACAAAAAAAACGATACTGATAATAAAAAAACCGATACCGATAATTTCTGATATTACATTTTAACGCATTTATCGGCCGATAATATCGGTCTGCCGATATTATCGGACATCTCTAGTTTGGGGTCATTGTCCTGTTGGAACACCCAACTGCGCCCAAGACCCAACCTCCGGGCTGATGATTTTAGCTTGTCCTGAAGAATTTGGAGGTCAATAAATCAACCAATCAATGTTTACTTACACTACCGTTCAAAAGTTTGGGGTCACCCAAACAATTTAGTGGAATAGCCTTCATTTCTAAGAACAAGAATAGACTGTCGAGTTTCAGATGAAAGTTCTCTTTTTCTGGCCATTTTGAGCGTTTAACTGACCCCACAAATGTGATGCTCCAGAAACTCAATCTACTCAAAGGAAGGTCAGTTTTGTAGCTTCTGTAACGAGCTAAACTGTTTTCAGATGTGTGAACATGATTGCACAAGGGTTTTCTAATCATCAATTAGCCTTCTGAGCCAATGAGCAAACACATTTTACCATTAGAACACTGGAGTGATAGTTGCTGGAAATGGGCCTCTATACACCTATGTAGATATCGCACCAAAAAGCAGACATTTGCAGCTAGAATAGTCATTTACCACATTAGCAATGTATAGAGTGTATTTCTGTAAAGTTAAGACTAGTTTAAAGTTATCTTCATTGAAAAGTACAGTGCTTTTCCTTCAAAAATAAGGACATTTACATGTGACCCCAAACTTTTGAACGGTAGTGTACATAACCCTAAATCACGAGTGTCTCAAAGGGCTGCACAAGCCACGACGACATCCTCGGCTCAGATCCCACATCAGGGCAAGACAAAACTCAACTCAATAGGATGGTAATGGGAAACCTTGGAGGGGACCGCAGATGTGGGGACCCCCCCCCAGGCGACCCGTGCACTGGACGTCGAGTGGATCTAACATAATAGTGAGAGTCCAGTCCAGTCAGGTAATCCTCCTTTTTCATTGTCCCATTTACTCTCTGTAAAGCAGCAGTTCCATCGGCAGCAAAACAGTCCTAGAGCATAATACTACCACCACCATGCTTGACGGTAGGAATTGGTGTTCCTGGGATTAAAGGCCTCACCTTTTCTCCTCCAAACATATTGCTGGGTATTGTGGCTAAACAGCTCAATTTTGGTTTCATCTGACATCACATGGACAAAGATAAGACCTTCTGGAGGAAAGTTCTGTGGTCAGATGAAACGAAAATATAAAAAAAATCACATTTTCAGTAGAGCCATAATAAATTCATAAAAGATGCAAACTTCATGAATGTTTTTTGTGACCAACAAGTATGTGCTCCAATCACAAACAAATAAGAGTTGTAGAAATGATTGTAAACTCAAGACAGCCATGACATGATGTTCTTTACACGTGTATGTACACTTTTGACCATGACCGTACATTGTAGTTCACATAGGGATAGAGGTTGGCTGATGACACACTCGAAAAGGGAGAGAGCATCGGAAGTCTTCTAACGTAAACAAATAACGAACAATATATGGCTTCTGTAGCCTAGCAACACGACCATAATGCCATTGACCTCTTCAGTGAGAACCACAATATTTGCACAATAATGCAAAAGAAATCAGGAGAAGAGTGTTTTGTGTTGCAAATTTAAATGTGGTGCATTACAGAAATCTGCTACAGCTATTTAAATTAAAACCAACATGATATATTTGTATATAAGAGAACAGGATGAATCTATTAAAGAAGATTAGCATTGAATGGTCCTTGGCCCCCAACATAACTGGCGATTAATAAAGTACTTTTCTTTCACCTTTTCTGTTGCCACTGGGGGACACTGATTAATTCAGAAGTGACCTATGCATACCTCGAGGGTGTCATCTCCATTATATGCACCAATTATGATCAAGATCTGGCCTTGTGGAGCCCAGTAATTGAACATTTACATTTTTGTGGCAATGGTTGGACTGACCAAAGAGGTTTGTCGCCATGGCCCGCCCACATCCGAGGGCACAATCTGAAATCCTCCACAAGTCTTCATTGTCCAATGGTGTCGTATTTGGGAATTGTACTTAGGGATGCTCCATATACCGTACCATGAGGGTTTATAAGGCGCACTGCCGATGAGCGGGTCTATTCAGGTCTATTTTCCTACAAAAGGCTCATTAAAATGGTCGTATTATGATTTTTTTTCCAGATGTAAAAGACTTCCTTGTGGTCTACATGACATGTAATGGTGGTTCTTTGCTCAACATGTTGCATAGATGATGTTTTACCCCGACTTAAACAAGTTGAAAAACTTATTCGGGTGTTACCATTTAGTGGTCAATTGTACGGAATATGTACTTCACTGTGCAACCTACTAATAAAAGTCTCAATCAATCAAAACACATCATCTTCAAGTCGCTTCAGGATGCGCCGTTTTGTGGGCGGTCTTATCTACGTGCCTCCACTTGGACAGCGTCTTCTCCCCGCCATCTTTGTTGTAGCGGTGTAGCGTGCGAGGACGGGAGTGGAGGAAGTGTCCAAAAGATGGCGCTAACTGTTTTAATGACATTCAGACTTTACTTCAATCAATAACGGAGCAGCATCTCCTCATCCGTGGCTCACTAGTGCAACAACAACGCCCGGAATGTGTCCCGTGAAAAAAAAACGTCCGGCCGGAACTCTCTAATAACTAAAGTTCCTTGGGTGAATAATGTAAACTCACTACACCGGTATGTTTTAGTGCTTTCGTGGCGAGTTTACTGACAGATATAAGTAAGAACTTTACACTACTTTATATTAGAAATGGCAACAGTGGAGGATGAATGTCACATAACAAGAAGATAGAGAAAAAGAAGAAGCTTATTGACTCCGGCGTCGGCGTGGACTACAAAGGCGGATGCGCGCACATTTTCAGGATTTATGCAGATCAGCAGGTACCAAAAGGTAAGAAAAGTTGCTTTTGCATAATATTGCGAAACAAACCGCCAGGTAATATGTCTTACCTTATACACACACCATAATAATACTCCTATGTTGAAGCACAGTACATAGGTTAACTTCATAGCTTACCAAAGTCGTACTAAAACATTGATAGATTTTTGAGCGCCGTGTAAAATGTTCAATATTTTCAATGGAACATATCCAATTTGTGTTGTTTACTGGCGTCATATTGCAGTCTACACGTATCCATACTTGCCAACCTTGAGACCTCCAATATCGGGAGGTGGGGGGTAGGGGGTGGGGGGAGGGGTTGGGGGCGTGGTTATTTACAGCTAGAATTCACCAACTTGAGTATTTCATATATATATATATATATATATATATATATATATATATATATATATATATATATATATATATATATATATATATATATGTATGAAATACTTGACTTTCAGTGAATTCTAGCTATATATATATATATATATATATATATATATATATATATATATATATATATATATATATATATATATATATATATATATATTTATTTTATTTACATATAAATAAAATAAATACTTGAATTTCAGTGTTCCGGTGGCTATCCATTAGATGGCAGTATTGTCCTGTTTAACCTTTCCGTTCATGATGAGTACCGTAATTTCCGGACTATAAGCCGCTACTTTTTCCCCTCGTTCTGGTCCCTGCGGCTTATACAAGGGTGCGGCTTATATACGGCCTGTTCTTCTCCGACACCGACAAAGAGGATTTCGGTGGTTTTAGTACGCAGGAAGAAGACGATGACACAATGATTAAAGACTGACTTTTCATATACCGGTAGGCTGGTTATTTTGATAACGTACGGGCGAGCACTTTGTATTACTTTGCACCGTTGTATTATTTGTACTCTGCACGAATGCTGCTCGCCATGTCAAAGATGTGAAAGTTTGATTGAATGATTGAAAGATTTATAGTTAATAAATGGGACGCTTTGCGTTCCCAAACAGTCATCTCTGTCCCGACAATCCCCTCCGTGGTAGCAGGAACCCCTATATACTACGCTAATTACACATCAAAACCCTGCGGCTTATAGTCGGGTGCGGCTTATATATGGAGCAATCTGTATTTCCCCCTAAATTTAGCTGGTGCGGCTTATAGTCAGGTGCGGCTTATAGTCCGGAAATTACGGTATATCATTTCGGCCACCGTGTTCAATGGAGAAGTCTGTTCTACAAAATTTACAGGCAACATACACCTTCCCCTTCGAACTGTCCTGGATGAACTAAAATTCTTGTTTCCATTCGTTTTGGAACTTGCAAGCGTATTTCTTCACCTTGCTCGTCGACGGCGTCACCATGTCTGTAATTTCCTCGTTTTTCTGCTTCGTCTCCTTGTTGTGTGCGCAGTAGTGCACTCTACTCTCTAAAAGCCCTAGATGTTATGACGTCATTGGGCAGGCAAGCTGTTTATATTGTGGGAAAGCGGACGTGAGAACAGGCTGTCCCTACTCAGGTCCGCATTGAACTGGAGGGGGCGTGGCCTCCAGCTCCGGCTGAATACCGGGAGTTTGTCGGGAGAAAATCTCTGCCGGGAGGTTATCGGGAGAGGCACTGAATACCGGGAGTCTCCCGCTAAAAACGGGAGGGTTGGCAAGTATGCACATATCTCTTATGTGTGACTGCCATCTCCTGGTCACACTTATCATTACAACATGTACCGATTAAAATAACTTTGAGGTCGGTTTTGAGAAAATGAAAGGATTTTAAGTGCGCCTTATAGTCCGAAATAATATGGCACTCCATATTTAGTATTCCAAGCGACACAAAAAAAGGCATGAATAGTTTTCACTTTTGTCCAATTTACCCCAACATTCTGCCAACCCTCCACTACCACAAATAATAAATCAATCAACAAAAGTGTCCAAAACAAAACAAAAAATACACAAAAAAACAACAACCCTGCATCGTCACATTCTTTTGTCCTTGTTGCTTTGTGTGTTTCTTTGTGTATTTCTTTGTGTTCCCTGCCCTCTTTTGTCCGACACAATGCTCTTTAATGCTTGTCGTTAAATATCCAGCTTCTTGAAGTTCTTAATAAGGTGGAAATATTGATTCCGGCTCATTCTACAAATACCTACTGGAATTACCCGGGGCTGTGAATCTATGTGATGTTTGTCCGTCGGCTCCGGCAATCGATACCAAAAGTGTACGCGAGTGTTTGTTTTCAACGCCGCGTTTGACTTTAACTTTGACTGAAGCTCTCAGATGAGGGACAAATTGATCAAGATGGCCCCAATTAGTCTTTGTGATTCATTGAGTGTGATTAGATGTCCTCCCTGACACCTCATTGTGGACGATATTGACGGGCTAATTAGTTGCCGTAGTGACTGTTTAAAAGCAAGCTAACCGGGTGTGACAGTGAAATGACCTCATCAGAAATTGCCTCCTGGCACAATCAAGGCAACCTCTTGCTTGCCCGTGCTCCAGAATCAACAATTAATTGCAAATGTGAAAAATAATTACACCAAATGCTAATGTAGTCATTTAGCTCGCTGTAATTTATCTCCACGTTGGCACCGTAAATAGAGAAAAATAACAGCAAGGCAGACATAAAATCGGTATTTTTCAGAGAAAAAATGGGTGCATATGCTTGAAACGATTTGAGATAGGAAGTGTTGAGAGGATCATCTAATGAGGTCTGCAATATTATTATATTATGTGGTATTCCTGTCAGGTTCAAACACTGATGCCTTTTACTAAACAGTCAAAGAAGCAAGGAATCAAACAGGGACAGAATTAAATTTAGCTCAATTGAGGAGAAACGTCTGGGCTGTACCCTTGCACAGTCTTCCACCACACTCTGACGAAAGATCGTACGCCTCGTCTTTAATTCGGACTTTCCCTGATTACATGGCAACAGCTGTTTCTAAAGGGAGGGGGGTCGTAAGCAGCCGTCGCCTTTGGTTACAAAACAGTTCAAAGAAAAGGTGCCTGGAGGGGGGTCAGGCCCTGCTTCCTCCCTGCTTTGTAGATCTCGGGTCAAGACAAAATCTTCCTGTGGATTAGAATACATCAAAGAAACCGACACCTTCATGTCGCTTCCCATCCTACACAGTGGAGTTGTACAAGCCTTTTGATTGGTAAGATCAAAGACAGCTTTTGTCTGCTCGCCGGGAACTCATTGAAACACAACGTTTTGTGATAACTTAGATACAATTATTCTGACAATTCCATCCATCTTTTTTGTGTTGATTCTCTCTAATCAATAATCATCTCAGTCTGAGGAGTCTCATAGCTCAAACAACGGTGTAAAACCCTGAAAACAAAGCCAGTTTCTAATTGACCCTAGCATTGCAACTTTTTTTCATCGTCAAATTAGGTATTTTTTACTCGCATAATTACAACTATTTTCTTTTGATATTCATGATTTTAGTCTGGGAATATTTTGACAAAATTACTGATAATTTTTTGGTGTTTTTTAATTTTTATTTACTCACTTACTGGTATTTTTAGGACGTGCCGAGGGTCATAAAAAAAATGGGCCGTTCTTTGGATACGTTGAGCTTTTCTCAACATTTTACAACTTTATTCTAAGAAAATGTCCATCTTTTAAAAGTAATACTTTTTCCTTTACATATATTTTTTCAACTTTTGGCTCCCAAAATTAGGGTTTTCTTTTCCCAGCATTGCAACTTTTTTTTTCATCGTCAAATTAGGTATTTTTTACTCGCATAATTACAACTATTTTATTTTGATATTCATGATTTTAGTCTGGGAATATTTTGACAAAATTACTGATCATTTTTTGCTGTTTTTTAATTTTTATTTACTCACTTACTGGTATTTTTAGGACGTGCCGAGGGTCATAAAAAAAATGGGCCGTTCTTTGGATACGTTGAGCTTTTCTCAACATTTTACAACTTTATTCTAAGAAAATGTCCATCTTTTAAAATTAATACTTTTTCCTTTACATATATTTTTTCAACTTTTGGCTCCCAAAATTAGGGTTTTCTTTTCCCAGCATTGCAATTTTTTTTTTCATCGTCAAATTAGGTATTTTTTACTCGCATAATTACAACTATTTTATTTTGATATTCATGATTTTAGTCTGGGAATATTTTGACAAAATTACTGATCATTTTTTGCTGTTTTTTAATTTTTATTTATTTACTGGTATTTTTAGGATGTGCCGAGGGTCATAAAAAAAAGGGGCCGTTCTTTGGATACGTTGAGCTTTTCTCAAAATTGTACAACTTTATTCTAAGAAAATGTGCATCTTTCAAAATTAATACTTTTTCCTTTACATATATTTTTTCAACTTTTGGCTCCCAAAATTAGGGTTTTCTTTTCCCAGCATTGCAACTTTTTTTTTTTAATCGTAAAATTAGGTATTTTTTACTCGCATAATTACAACTATTTTCTTTTGATATTCAAGGATTTTAGTCTGGGAATATTTTGACAAAATTACTGATAATTTTTTTGCTGTTTTTTATTTATTTATTTACTTACTTACTAGTATTTTTAGGACGTGCCGAGGGTCATAAAAAAAATGGGCCCTTCTATGGACACATTGAGCTTTTCTCAAAATATTACAACTTTATTGTAAGAAAATGTCCATCTTTCAAAAGTAATACTTTTTCCTTTACATATATTTTTCCAACTTTTGGCTCCCATAATCAGGGTTTTCTTCTCCTAGCATTGCAACTTTTTTTTATTGTAAAATTAGGTATTTTTTACTCGTATAATTACAACTATTTTCTTTTAATATTCATGATTTTAGTCTGGGAATATTTTGACAAAATTACTGATCAGTTTTTGCTGTTTTTTTTACTTTTATTTACTCGTATTTTTAGGACGTGCCGAGGGTCATAAAAAAATGGGCCGTTCTTTGGACATGTTGAGCTTTTCACACAATATTACAACTTTATTCTAAGAAAATGTCCATCTTTCAAAAGTAATACTTTTTCCTTTAAATATATTTTTTCAACTTTTGGCTCCCAAAATTAGGGTTTTCTTCTCCTAGCATTGCAACTTGTTTTTAAATCGTAAAATGTGGTATTTTTTACTCACATAATTACAACTATTTTCTTTTGATATTCATGATTTTAGTCTGGGAATATTTTGACAAAATTACTGATCATTTTTTGCTGTTTTTTTATTTTTATTTACTTACTTACTAGTATTTTTAGGACGTGCCGAGGGTCATTAAAAAATGGGCCCTTCTTTGGACACATTGAGCTTTTCTCAAAATATTACAACTTTATTGTAAGAAAATGTCCATCTTTCAAAATTAATACTTTTTCCTTTACATATATTTTTTCAACTTTTGGCTCCCAAAATTAGGGTTTTCTTCTCCTAGCATTGCAACATTTTATTATCGTAAAATTAGGTATTTTTTTTACTGAATTGGACGTGATTGGGCTTAGCCAAGATAGCATCAAAGTATGTTAGAGTCACATTTAGGGATGGGTACCTTTCACATTGCAACCACTATCGTACCATTTCCAGGTACGTGGAAGTTGATACCGCTACAAATCAAATTGATGATTAAGATAAGTGTACTCTTATTTTCTTATTACATTTCCAAGTCTCATTTGCAAGTATTATATGGTAGACTTTGCATGTAGTTGCGATTCCAAGTTGTTAGATGTCAGTTGTGTATAAATTACAGAGTGTCGCCAAGCTAGGAAATAGTCTTTGCCATTAAGTTGAATGTGCCAGTGTAGTCTTACGTTGCGGCTTCAATTTTTAAACAATTACTGTTTGATTATAATGTAAATCTTGCGTGACCCCAAAGATGCAGAGAATGGCAGGCGGGATGCAAGTAAAAAACTGATGTATTACTCACAAGGAAGCAGGTAGCAAACAGAAACAGCACACTCAGCATCAGTCTCAAAGGAATAATGATGAAGGAGGGACCCAGGTGGAACTAAATAGGACTAATTAAACGAGGAACAGGTGTGCTGACAGGACATGGAACAGAAAGTATAAAGGCGCCTCAAAAACACAGAGACCAAACAGGAAACACTGACAAAACAAGAGCACCAGGACAGGAAGTGATTCTAAACACTTTGTGGTGTCGTCCAAAACTAATGTTAAGTATCAAAGAAGAGAAGAATAAGTGATTATTACATTTTAACAGAAGTGTAGATAGAACATGTTCAAACAGAAAATAAGCAGATATTAACAGCAAATGAACAAGTGGATTAATATTTCATTTTTACAGCTTGTTCTTTATAATGTAGACAAAATAATAGGTGTATAAATGACACAATATGTTACTGCATACGTCAGCAGACTAAATAGGAGTCTTTGTTTGTTTACTTACTACCAAAAGACAAGTTGTCTAGTATGTTCACTATTTTATTTAAGGACTAAATTGCAATAAGAAACATATTTTTAATGTACACTAAGATTTTTTTGTTCAAATAAAGCCATTTTTTGTGGTCCCCTTTATTTAGAAAAGTATGGAAATACATTTTGGTACCGGTACCAACATATTAGTAATCGGGACAACCCTACCAGAACCTATATGAAACCTCCCATACTTAGAGATCGAATGGAAACCAAACTTAAACCTAAAGACCTATGTGTCCAGTCTTTAAGTCATGTCTCACCACAGGTGGTGCATTGGTCTGCATTGCTAGCTCAGTCTCAAAATGTCCTTTTTTTTTTTAACCCTGCTCGTTCCTTCTGTTCATGTGAACACTGGCTCCAGGTTTTTGATTGATTGATTGAGACTTTTATTAGTAGGTTGCACAGTGAAGTACATATTCCGTACAATTGACCACTAAATGGTAACACCCGAATAAGTTTTTCAACTTGTTTAAGTCGGGGTCCACTTAAATTGATTCATGATACAGATATATACTATCATATATACTATCATCATAATACAGTCATCACACAAGATAATCACATTGAATTATTTACATTATTTACAATCAGGGGTGTGGAGGGGGGGGGGGGGGGGGAGGATATGGACATCAAGTAGTGGACATAGAGAGAGAGAGAGAGAGAGAGAGAGAGAGAGAGAGAGAGAGAGAGAGAGAGAGAGAGAGAGAGAGAGAGAGAGAGAGAGAGATCAGAAGGCATAAGAAAAAGAAAAAGTATCTGCATTTGATTGTTTACATTTGATTATTAGCAATCCGGGGAGGGTGTTAGTTTAGGGTTGTAGCTGCCTGGAGGTGAACTTTTATTGCGGTTTTGAAGGAGGATAGAGATGCCCTTTCTTTTAAACCTGTTGGGAGCGCATTCCACATTGATGTGGCATAGAAAGAGAATGAGTTAAGACCTTTGTTAGTTCGGAATCTGGGTTTAACGTGGTTAGTGGAGCACCCCCTGGTGTTGTGGTTATGGCGGTCATTTACGTTAAGGAAGTAGTTTGACATGTACTTCGGTATCAGGGAGGTGTAGCGGATTTTATAGACTAGGCTCAGTGCAAGTTGTTTAACTCTGTCCTCCACCTTGAGCCAGCCCACTTTAGAGAAGTGGGTAGGAGTGAGGTGGGATCTGGGGTGGAGGTCTAGAAGTAACCTGACTAGCTTGTTCTGGGATGTTTGGAGTTTAGATTTGAGGGTTTTGGAGGTGCTAGGGTACCAGGAGGTGCATGCGTAATCGAAAAAGGGTTGAACGAGAGTTCCCGCCAGAATCCTCAAGGTGCTTTTGTTGACCAGAGAGGAAATTCTGTAGAGAAATCTTGTTCGTTGGTTAACCTTTTTGATTACCTTGGTTGCCATTTTATCACAGGAAAGGCTAGCCTCTAGAATGGAACATTGGACAGACCAAAAACTTGGAAGAGAACTGAAAAGAAGACATCAAATTGCCGGTAGGTATGAATGTTCTGTATGGACTCTTAACCCAAAGGCAGCTGGGAATGCTTCGGTACTCACTGCAATTGATCACCTGGATAAGTGACGGTTCTACTCAATATCGTGTGTACGAATCCCTGGCATGTTCTGAATCAACAGGCTCAGAACTTTAATGTATGCGCATGCACAGCGCATGCACTTCTTTACGAGAAGTGGAGAAGCGTGACCTTTATCTTTCATCTATGCTCCCATCCTCCTTTTCTCCAGACCTGATACACAACATGAGTGAAAGCTTACCAGGGACACACACACACACACACAAACACACATGCACACACACACACACAATACCCAATGAATGCACAGGCATTCATGGAATGTCTTTGGGGCAACTCGAAACAGTTGTGTGTCCAAGATGAATGAATGAATGAACAAAGGATGAATACCTTACAGGAGCACCAGTAAACGATAAGTGAGACACAAAGAGTCAAAGGTGAATAATAAGACGTCAAAACGTAATTTCCGGACTATAAGCCGCTACTTATTTCCCACGCTTTGAACCCTGCGGCTTATCAAACGCTGCGGCTAAATTATGAATTTTTGTATTCGACAAATAGTTTTAAAAGGACACTGTTTGAATAATTATGTGTAAGTTATCACACAACTCTTATGCTTAAAGGCCGTTGCTATAGTTATCATCAAGTTATTACACAACTTGTAATCTTCCATTGCGAGTTGTCTCGCGGCAGCAGTTTGTTTCCAGACCCTGCCTGCTGACGGCCGAGGACCGACATCGAGTAGCTCAACGCAGACAAAACAGAGACAGGGCGAAATCCCGAGTGTCAGCGCATTTCCATTCTGAATAATCACGTATCGTGTCTACTGGGGCTGCTTGCATTACCCCTCCCTTCGGAAGCAGCCTCAGTGATGTTAACTAGGGAACTACCAAATAAATAGAGGAGCACGTGGGACTGTACCTTAGAGCGTAGGGTGAAACCGTAACTGAGTGTGCAGCCCAATACGTTTCTCCTCATGAGCAAAATTGAACTCTGTCTCTGCCTGATTCCTTGCTTCTTGTCTCGTTTAATAAATAGTTCGGTATTTGGACCTGACAACACCGACAGAGACACTGAAGTTCAGGGGTCACCAACCTTTTTGAAACCAAGAGCTACTTCTTGGGTAGTGATTAATGCGAAGGGCTACCAGTTTGATACACACTTAAATAAATTGCCAGAAATAGCCAATTTGCTCAATTTACCTTTAACTCTATGTTATTGTTAATAATGAATGATATTTACACTT
This sequence comes from Entelurus aequoreus, assembly GCF_033978785.1. Classification (NCBI taxonomy): domain Eukaryota; kingdom Metazoa; phylum Chordata; class Actinopteri; order Syngnathiformes; family Syngnathidae; genus Entelurus; species Entelurus aequoreus. The sequence continues at coordinate 45,988,668 of NC_084751.1, forward strand.
AATTGAACGGTTTAAAAGAGGAGAAAACACGAAAAAAATGACAATTAAAGTTTGAAACATAGTTTATCTTCAATTTCGACTCTTTAAAATTCACCTGAAAAAAAGAAGAGAAAACTAGCTAATTCGAATCTTTTTGAAAAAGTTAAAAAAATAATTTATGGAACATCATCAGTAATTTTTACCGATTAAGCTTAATTTTAGAATTTTGATGACATGTTTTAAATAGGTTAAAATCCAATCTGCACTTTGTTAGAATATATAACAAATTGGACCAAGCTATATTTCTAACAAAGACAAATCATTATTTCTTCTAGATTTTCCAGAACAAACATTTTAAAAGAAATTCAAAAGACTTTGAAATAAGATTTAAATTTGACCCTACAGATTTTCTAGATTTGCCAGAATATTTTTTTTTAAATTTTAATCATAATAAGTTTGAGGAATATTTCACAAATATTCTTCGTCGAAAAAACAGAAGCTAAAATGAAGAATTAAATTAAAATGTATTTATTATTCTTTACAATAAAAAAAATAAATTTACTTGAACATTGATTTAAATTGTTAGGAAAGAAGAGGAAGGAATTTAAAAGGTAAATAGGTGTATGTGATTAAAAATGCTAAAATCATTTTTAAGGTTGTATTTTTTCTCTAAAATTGTCTTTCTGAAAGTTATAAGAAGCAAAGTAAATAATAATAGTAATAATGAATTTATTTAAACAAGTGAAGACCAAGTCTTTAAAATATTTTCTTGGATTTTCAAATTCTATTTGAGTTTTGTCTCTCTTAGAATTAAAAATGTCGAGCAAAGCGAGACCAGCTTGCTAGTAAATAAATACAATTTAAAAAATAGAGGCAGCTCACTGGTAAGTGCTGCTCTTTGAGCTATTTTTAGAACAGGCCAGCGGGCTACTCATCTGGTCCTTACGGGCTACCTGGTGCCCGCGGGCACCGCGTTGGTGACCCCTGCTGAACGTGTTATTTTTTGTGCTTTTTAACGCCACCAACGAGTTCGCTTACTGCAGGTGTTGCTGGTTGAAAATACACCTGTTTGGTTCCTTAAACCGGAAGCATTTGTCCGTAGTGTTTCTGCTCGAAAGGATTCATCACTTCAAGCAACATTTGCAAGTTTTACAATATAACTACAACAATCCATACTTACTAAACCATCCCTTGTGTGACGTCTGTAGGGGTGTTTGCATGCATATTTGTATTTGCTGTTGCAACGTGATCAAGTTAGCGTCGATTGCATTAGCGGATATGCTAACACGTTTACAAGTGTCTGTTGGTATTGATAGTAACTTTCAATGGCGTTCTTTTTGTATTGTCTCAGATTTGTCAATTCACCAAAACGTCACTGTGGAGTTGTTGAGTCTGTTTAGCCTCCGCAGATAGCTGGTCCGTGACTATGACTTCTGTTTTGTTTGATCAGCCGTTTTACTACCACGCGACAGGCACTGTTTGGAAACAATTAAGGTATGTCAATAAACATTTACAAAATGGCTCTTTCATGTACATGTATTTATTTATTCTAAAATTTGGTGGGTGTGGCTTAAATACCGGTGCACATTATACACTGCATAAACTGAAATATAAGTAAGATGAAACATGTCAAATAAGGGTGATATTTGCTTATTTTCTGTCCGATAAGATCATTCTTCTCACTAAGCAGATTTATGTTAGAGTGTTTTACTTGTTTGAAGTGTTTTGGTCCTAAATGATGTCAGTAAGATATTACAGCTTGTTGCTGAGATTTGATGAGCTATATTGAGTAAAACATGCTTGAAACTAGAATATCAAGTGTTGCAAAGCTGTGTCATCAACACTCACAAGTAGAAAACTACTTTTTTAAAGTCAAAATGTCGTACTTCCAGCATGAAACAAAAAAAAAAAATCATGATTTTGACGCAATTGTGTCTCATAATTAAAACGGATGACAGCCAAATGGACTTTGCTGGTTTATTTTCAATGAAACAATAGAAAACACGTACTCATATAGTAGTACAGTTGGCACAGTACAGTAAACTGACTTAAAATGTGACATTTTTAACAATTTTGAACAGAAATAGTTCATGCACATTCAGATACATTCTTCAAATAAAAAAAAAAATGTGGCCGGGGGCCGGGCTGTATATATGCGCACTAATTGACTGAAAGAGCACGCACTTGGCGCGATGATGTCATGTTATCCATGGAAAAATGCATTTTTCGACAATATGATTTGCCTGAGCGGCTAGGAGACCCCGAGAGTAACAAGCGCTTGCCTTGTTGCCTTTCCATTAAGAACAATTCATTTGTTTTTAGTAGGGATGTGTTAAAATATAATATCGGAAATTATCGGTATTGGTTTTTTTATTATCTGTATCGTTTTTTTTTTTTGTTTTTTTTTATTAAATCAACATAAAAAACACAAGATACACTTACAATTAGTGCACCAACCCAAAAAGCCTCCCTCCCCCCATTTCTTTCTGTTATCAATATTCTGGTTCCTACATTATATATCAACATATATCAATACAGTCTGCAAGGGATACAGTCCGTAAGCACACATGATTGTGCGTGCTGCTGCTCCACTAATAATACTAACCTTTAACACTTAATTTTACTCATTTTCATTCATTACTAGTTTCTATGTAACTGTTTTTATATTGTTTTACTTTCTTTTTTATTCAAGAAAATGTTTTTAATTTACCGGGTACTTATCTTATTTTATTTATTTTTTTAAAAAGTACCTTATCTTCACCATACATGGTTGTCCAAATTAGGCATAATAATGTGTTCATTCCACGACTGCATATATCGGTTTATATCGGTATCGGTAATTAAAGAATTGGACAATATCGGAATATCGGATATCGTCAAAAAGCCATTATCGGACATCCCTAGTTTTTAGTATAAGTTGGCTAGTTTCACGAAATGTAATGTTGAGCGCATATCATTATGTCAAGATAATGGCACTAGCATTTAAGAATATTTTTCAACATATTGAGCAAAGAGGTCTCTTTTTTTTTTCTACCAAGAAAAGTGCACTTGTTATTAGTGAGAAAATACTTATTTTAAGCTATTTTGGGGTTCATTGAGGTTAGCTAATTTTACTTGTTTTGTAAAGCCTTGACAAGCCACATTTTCTTGTTCTATTGGCAGATAATTTTGCTTAGTTCAAATAAAATACCCCTCATTTTTGTATTTTTTTCCCTTGCTTTTGACCACCGACTTTTTGCAGTGTAACCCCAAAAATACAGTAATTGGAACTTGTTTTTACCTTTGCTTCTTTGAGTTGTATGAAGACACAAAGTGGTTTTATTGATTGACTACCATGAACAAAAGCCAGCTTTGCTGTGTAAAAAACTGTTCAAGGAGATGCAGAACTTCACATCCACATCAGCACCTCTTCAGGTCACATGACATTACACCTCCACCCTCACTTTACTCACACTTAACCACCTGACATCACCAATCTTACTCAAAGTTTGAATTTAAGAGCACAGGAATTGATGAGCGCTTCCCAGGTAGCTTCACACATGCAAACACAATCTCATCTCATGCCTGACCGACAAAACTGTTTTGACGTTTTGACTGATTCGCCCCCCTTTCACACAAAAACACTATTAGCAAAGGGTGAAGATGCTTTGAGACGACCAAATAGGTTTTTCAGTCCTCTGACTAAGGATGGGTAGACAAATTCTGTACTTTCATAGATGTGGACCAAATTCTGTCTGTAGGTTTAGTACTGAGTAGTGATTTAATTAAAATACTAATTTCGATTACTGGCTTGCAGGTGACGTCACGTTCTTCTGCAGACTTGGCATCGGCTCAAGTAATTTTCCATGCCAACAAAATAAATGAGCTCAGTTTGAAGAAAATATATAACAGACCTATAACAGACCCCAGCTATTATGGTCCCAGCACACCAACCCCTAGTAAGAGGCAGTGGACGTTTGAAGTTCTTTGGAGTAGCCCAGTCCATCCAGCTGGATTCATATACATATATACAAATACATATATACATACAGTATATATATATATATATATATATATATATACACTACCGTTCAAAAGTTTGGGGTCACATGTAAATGTCCTTATTTTTGAAGGAAAAGCACTGTACTTTTCAATGAAGATAACTTTAAACTAGTCTTAACTTGAAAGAAATACACTCTATACATTGCTAATGTGGTAAATGACTATTCTAGCTGCAAATGTCTGCTTTTTGGTGCAATATCTACATAGGTGTATAGAGGCCCATTTCCAGCAACTATCACTCCAGTGTTCTAATGGTACAATGTGTTTGCTCATTGGCTCAGAAGGCTAATTGATGATTAGAAAACCCTTGTGCAATCATGTTCACACATCTGAAAACACTTTAGCTCGTTACAGAAGCTACAAAACGGACCTTCCTTTGAGCAGATTGAGTTTCTGGAGCATCACATTTGTGGGGTCAATTAAACGCTCAAAATGGCCAGAAAAAGAGAACTTTCATCTGAAACTCGACAGTCTATTCTTGTTCTTACAAATGAAGGCTATTCCACAAAATTCTTTGGGTGACCCCACACTTTTTTTGAATGGTTTAAAAAAGGAGAAAACACGAAAAAAATGACAATTAAAGGTTGAAACATAGTTTATCTTCAAGTTCGACTCTTTAAAATTCAAAATTCAACGGAAAAAAAAGAAGAGAAAAACTAGCTAATTCAAATCTTTTTGAAAAAATAAAAAAAATAATTTATGGAACATCATTAGTAGTTTTTCCTGATTAGGATTAATTTTAGAATGTTGATGACATGTTTTAAATAGGTTAAAATCCAATCTGCACTTTGTTAGAATATATAACAAATTGGACCAAGCTATATTTCTAACAAAGACAAATCATTAATTCTTCTAGATTTTCCAGAACAAAAATTTTAAAAGAAATTCAAAAGACTTTGAAATAAGATTTAAATTTGATTCTACAGATTATCTAGATTTGCCAGAACAATTGTTTTGAATTTTAATAATAATAAGTTTGAAGAAATATTTCACAAATATTCTTTGTCGAAAAAACAGAAGCTAAAATGAAGAATTAAATTAAAATTAGTTTATTATTCTTTACAATAGAAAAAATAAATTTACTTGAACATTGATTTAAATTGTCAGGAAAGAAGAGGAAGGAATTTAAAAGGTAAAAAGGTATATGTGTTTAAAAATCCTAAAATCATTTTTAAGGTTGTATTTTTTCTCTAAAATTGTCTTTCTGAAAGTTATAAGAAGCAAAGTAAAAAAAATAATGAATTTATTTAAACAAGTGAAGACCAAGTCTTTAAAATATTTCCTTGGATTTTCAAATTCTATTTGAGTTTTGTCTCTCTTAGAATTAAAAATGTCGGGCAAAGCGAGACCAGCTTGCTAGTAAATAAATACAATTTAAAAAATAGAGGCAGCTCACTGGTAAGTGCTGCTATTTGAGCTATTTTTAGAACAGGCCAGCGGGCTACTCATCTGGTCCTTACGGGCGACCTGGTGCCCGCGGGCACCGCGTTGGTGACCCCTGCACTAAAACATTCACATGTTGCACAATGAGATGTAAACATGGGATCATGTGTACATTCCTGTAAGGTTCTGTTTGTAACATATATCTTTATTGGTATTTATTTAATATAATAACATCATTTCATGATTAATATTTATAAATTAAGATTAAATTAAGAGAAAAATAAAATATTTTTCACTAAAGAAGGGTTCGGTGAAACTGGTGGGGTTCAGTATCTCCAACAAGGTTAAGAACCACTGGTTTAGACACAATAAATACAGCCAGGAAATAAAAACCCCAAACTTGAAATTTTGCTACTTCTTCAAAATGTACTTAACTGGAGCTACTGTAGTAGCATGGAGTCTAGGAGCTTAGAGGCCTTGCATTCCTTTGTTGTGACTTCATTCTTGCCATATTTGTGCTAATATTTATCTTGACGGCACATTGTCAAATAAGTTGGGGAAGAGCTCATTGCCACTCGTGAATGGTTTGTTCATTTAAAAGAAGTAATCTTCTTAACAAAACTGGGATTTGAACTTTTTCCAAAGCTGCCGCCTCACTTGTCCGGACCTTTCACCACACTTCATTTCAGGGCTTTTGTTGTTTGCTGCATGGCCGCCACAATAAAAGCCCCGCCATAAGCCGTTGCAATGATGAATACAAGTACTAAGGCCAAACTTTCTCAGAAGTATGTTTGCTTTCTTTGTTGTTATTGTTTGATGTTTACTGAACGCCAAGGAGGAATGACCATGGACTTGGAGCCAGCTTCACTCAGAGGAGGCCTTGATTAAGGATTAATTGCTTCTCCACTTTGCTTTAAAGTGTCTTGAACCTGGGACGCAGTCAAAGTCGTTTTGGAGGGCCTTCAAAAAAATGAAGTCATCAGTAGTCATCATGCAGACAAAGCAGAGACCGTTTATTTTCTTCTCGTCTTCCAACATTATGTCACAGAAAGTATGTGATTAATTATGATTAATAGTAATGGCTGGGGAAATTTATATTAGAAAAAAAAAGTCCTTTGTGTTCCTCCAAGTAAAATAACAGTTCAAATAGCTAAAAAAAGTTAGTAATGTTTGCTTATTTGATATATTTTCAATGTCTTGTATTCAGACACATTTTAGGTGTAATAGATGGTGTATTATTATTTTTTTTACCTTAACCTCCTTAGAATCTGCATCCTTTGCTGTGGACTTTCTTTAGATTTATTTCATTAGCTTTACAAATTTCGGGGTAAACATTGCCACATTTACGCAGGTGTATCGCATTTGGAAAGAAATGGTGATTATTATCATACTTGCCAACCTTGAGACCTCCAATATCGGGAGGTGGGGGGCGTGGTTATTAGCAGCTAGAATTCACCAACTCGAGTATTTCATATATATTTCATATATATATATATATGTATGAAATACTTGACTTTCAGTGAATTCTAGCTATATATATATATTTATATATATATATACATATTTTTTTTTTTAAATTTTTTTTTTTTAAAGTATTTCTTTTATGTAAATAAAATAAATGAATATATATATATATATATATATATATATATATATATATATATATATATATATATATATATATATATATGTATTTATTATTTATTTATTTATTTATTTTATGTAAATAAAATAAATATATATATATATATATATATATATATATATATATATATATATATATATATATATATATATATATATATATATATATATATATATATGTATTATTTATTTATTTATTTATTTATTTATTTATTTTATGTAAATAAAAAAAGCATTTATTTATTTATTGTATGTAAATATATATATATATATATATATATATATATATATATATATATATATATATATATATATATATATTATTTATTTATTTTATGTAAATAAAATAAATGAATAAATAAATAAATAAATATATATATATATATATATATATATATATATATATATATATATATATATATATATATATATATATATATATATATATATATATATATTTATTTTATTTATATATATATATATATATATATATATATATATATATATATATATATATATATATATATTTATTTTATTTATATATATATATATATATATATATATATATATATATATATATATATATATATATATATATATATATATATATATATATTTATTTTATTTATATATATATATATATATATATATATATATATATATATATATATATATATATATATATATATATATATATATATATATATATATATATATATATATATATTTATTTATTTTATTTACAGAAAATAAATACTTGAATTTCAGTGTTCCGGTGGCTAACCATTAGATGGCAGTATTGTCCTGTTTAACTTCTCCGTTCATGAATGAGTATATCATTTCGGCCACCGTGTTCAATGGAGAAGTCTGTTCTACATATTTACAGGCAACCTACACCTTCCCCTTCAAACTGTCCTGGATGAACTGAAATTCCTGTTTCCATTCGTTTGAATTCGTTAGGCAAGCTGTTTATATTGCGTGAGAACAGGCTGTCCCCACTCAGTCTCAGGTCCGCATTGAGCTGGAGGGGGCGTGGCCTCCAGCTCCGGCTGAATACCGGGAGTTTGTCGGGAGAAAATCTCTGCCGGGAGGTTGTCGGGAGAGGCGCTGAATACCGGGATTCTCCCGCTAAAAACGGGAGGGTTGGCAAGTATGATTATTATACTACAGTAGGGTTGTCCTGATACCAATATTTTGGTACCGGTACCAAAATGTATTTCGATTCTTTTGATACTTTTCGATACGTTTCCAAATAAAAGGGACCACAAATAATGGCATTATTGGCTTTATTTTAACAAAAAAATCTTAGGGTACATTAAAATTATATGTATTATTGTAAAATACTAGACAACTTGTCTTTTAGTAGTAAGTAAACAAACAAAGACTCCTAATTAGTCTGCTGACGTATGCAGTAACATATTGTGTCATTTATACACCTATTATTTTGTACACATTATGAAGGACAAACTGTAAAAAATTATTATTAATCTACTTGATCATTTACTGTTTATACCTGATTATTTTCTGTTTCAACATGTTCTATCTACACTTCTTTTAAATGTAATAATCACTTATTCTTCTCTTCTTTGATACTTTACATTAGTTTTGGATGATACCACACATTTAGGTATCGATCCGATACCGATAGTTACAGGATCATACAATGGTCATATTCAAAGTCCTCATGAGTTACATGTCCTGAGTTTTATAAAAAAAAGGAAAAAAAGAATTTGTGACGATAAAAATATAGATTTAATCATAGTAGTATAGACTAGATACACTCTTGTACTTGGTATCATTACAGTGGATGTTAGGTGTAGATCCACCAATGGCATTTGTTTACATTGTGACGCCGGTGAGCTATTGTATCCTCCTACGGCAGGGGTGTCCAAAGTGCGGCCCGGGGGCCATTTGCGGCCCGCAGCTAATTGTTTACCGGCCCGCCACACATTCTGGAAATGCTATTGCAGAAAAAATAAAAGAAAACATTAAAAAAAGTGGAATGAGGTGACATCTAACTAGAAAAGGTTGCAATGTTGACACAAAGCTGCCATGCAGGCTGTTTTTTTCTTTTGTCTATCTTTATTTTATTTTTTTTGCCATTGCTCAAAAAAACAAAAAGTCAATAATGAGTTATTGACCTATTCAAGACTCCAATTATTTCAAATAATTCACTTTAAAATGTTTTATGTGGAAAATATTGCACATATTGTGTGGTTGCCATACAAAAACATCAAACATTTCTTTGACAAAAGAGCATAAAACAAACAAAATAATGGTTCAAATGTAAAATTGACAGATATATCCGAAGTTGATCTCGTAACTTAAGTGTTGAAAGTAAAAAAAAACCTAATACAAATGTATCACTTTATGAGTGGGGCACCTTTTGGATCCTAAATATATTTAATGGGATTTTATTTATCTTTTCACTGTGATTACTCAAAAATTAAGAATTCATATCAATGGTGTCTTGCATTATTGATGTTTTTAAGGCTCTAATTACTTCACATCAAACATTGTTTTCTGAATGTTTTGGGCAGTGGGGGAAATACTGCATATTTCAGTTTTATTATAAAAAACAAAGTTGTCTTGACAGAAAAGGCATAAAACCTTTTTGGTTTTTTAAATTTTATACCAACCTGAAGTTGATATACTGTAGAGATTTACTGTAAGCGTTAAATAAAAAAAATAAAAAAATAATTTGACTTGTTTTTAACATCTTAATGACTTAGACCCTTTATGTCCCTTAGGGCAAAAAAAAAACAAAATCCATATATTTTGTTATAATTTGAAAATGAAAACTATCAAAATGGCCCTCACAGGCTTTAACTTTTCCGTGTGCGGCCCTCAGTGGAAAAAGTTTGGACACCCCTGTCCTACGGTGTGTAGTGAAGCATGTTTAGCTATTCCTCGTCCTGCAGTGATAATGATACTTGTAAGAAACATACCTTATTTGTTGCCATGGAGGCCAGGATTAGTGATTTAGAAGTAGCTAAAACACTGCCGACTGGGGATGGACATTAGCTGCTAAATAGAGAAAAAGAAGAAGCTTATCGACTACGTTGTCGGCACGGACTACAAAGGCGGACTCGCACAAATTTTCAGGACTTATGCAGATCCCAAATACAGATCAGCAGGTACCAGAAGGTAAGAAAAGTTGCTTTTGCATAATATTGTCAAACAAAACGCCAGATAATATGCCTTAACTTATATATATATACACACCATAATAATACTCCAATGTTGAAGCACAGTACAATCCATCAAGCGGTGTGGCTTCATAGCTTACCAAAGTCACACTAAAACATTTTGATAGATTTTTGAGTGCCGTGTGGAATGTTCTATATTCTCAATGGAACATAAAAAATGTTGGTGTTGTTTACATGAGTCATATTGCAGTCTACACGTATCTCTTATGTGTGACTGCCATCTACTGGTGACACTTATCATTTCACCATGTAGCAAATAAAATAGATTCAAGGTCAGTAAGCACAACCAAAATGATTCTGTACATTATGCACACCGGGTGTTCAAGGCACGTGTTTTGATAAAATTAAAGGATTTTAAGTGCGCCTTATAGTCCGCAAAATACGGTAATAGTACTAAACCATTAATGCTGGGATAAACCCAGTATGTTTGGAGAAAAGTGGTGATATTATGTGACATTCACTGTTATTTTCTTCTTTGTGATGGCTCAGGAAGGGGTTGGAAATGATTTTGTATGAAGTGTCATTCATTAGTTTGACATTTTAAATACGCATCTTCGCGCAAAGTGGGGACCCCCCACGGACGGTGGGGCCCTGAGCCCAGCGTGTGGTACGCGTATTAGCCCCGGGTCTCGTCAGGCTATTTCTGCTGAGCGTCCAAGATGATACAATGAGTGACAGGGTTGGATTGACCACTGCAGGTGTCTGCCTGTCAAACGCTGGTGTGCCTAACCGCCGCCTCTCAGACGGAGATAGATGAGACGCGCAGGTAGCGACCGAACGGCTGACTCCCGTTAAATTTGACTGTCACATCCGAGCGAGAGCCGCGAGAAAGTGAGCGATCTTAAAGTGTCTGGCCTGTTAGGCTGGAGGCCATCATTGTGAATTCAGCCAGATGCTTTTGTGCAGAAGTACGCCGCGCTCGTCTCTTTGCGTCCAACACCTTCTCTTCACCACGTTATGAGAGGTGTCACATTACCGCCCGGGCACAAAAGGCTTCCTCCGCACAGGCTGAAACCTTTCCAAAAACATATGTGTTCCACTAGAGGAGGTGGAGACACACCACGGTGTCTGAGAGAAAGGATGACTAAAGCGCTAAAATAGAGACGGCGCCTCGAACCTGACAAGTCAGCAGTGACTTCACTAAGGTGCAACTTGTCGTCGTACGGACGAAGTCAAATGAATAGCAGTATGGAGAATGACAGCACTTACTATCACGCTGGCTACACACATAAAGACCACAAAAATACCAAAGTCAGCAACATATAGGTGATTGGTTGGCTTTCAGAAATGATCCTCACCAACTATCTCTAAAACTCTAGTGGAAACGGTGACAGCTCTAAAGTCATCCACCTGCTGCCTTGATGTTTTACCTACCAACTTCTTTAAGAATGTTTTTGACTGCCTATCAACAGACGTATTGCAAATAGTTAATAATTCTATTCAATCGGGCAAATTCCCGAAGGCTTTTAAAACTGCAGTCATTAAACCTCTTCTAAAAAAGCAGAGCCTCGATGCCTCTGTTATCAACAACTACACACCAATTTACAATCTACCATTCATAAGTAAAATAATTGAGAAAGTTGTCCTCCAACAACTAAATCACTTCTTGGCTTCTACTGGCTGCCACAACAACTTCTAGTCAGGATTTGGACCTCTTCATAGTACAGAGACGGCCCTTCTTAAAGTTATAAATGACATCCGTCTAAACACAGACTCTGGCAAAACTTCAGTATTAATGCTTTTGGACCTCAGTGCTGCATTTGACACTGTCCACCACTCAATACTTCTGGACAGCTTGGAAGACTGGGTGGGGATCTCAGGCACAGTTTTAAGCTGGTTCAAGTCATATCTACAAGATAGGAACTATTTTGTTTCCATTGGTGACTTTGTATCAGAACCAACCAACGTAACGTGTGGAGTCCCCCAAGGTTCAATCTTGGGGCCGACTTTATTTAACATCTATATGCTCCCACTAGGACAAATCATGCAAAATAATAACATTGACCATCATTGCTATGCCGATGACACCCAAATCTATGTAGCGCTATCACCAAATGACTATCGCCCCATAGATCTTGTGTGCCAGTGCATTGAGCAAGTCAAACACTGGATGTGCCAACATTTCCTACAACTAAATGAAGATAAAACTGAGATCATCGTTTTTTGGTGCTAAAAAAGAAAGGTTTAAAGTCGTCCAACACCTTCAATCACTGTCCCTGAAAACCTCAAATAAAGCCAGAAATCTTGGGGTTATTTTAGATTCTGATTTACATTTCGACAGTCACATCAAATCAGTAACAAAATCGGCCTACTATCACCTCAAAAATGTAAAAAGACTTAGAGGGCTCATGTCAGCTCAAGACTTTGAAAAACTTGTACATGCCTTTATTACCAGTAGGCTAGACTATTGTAATGGTCTCCTTGCGGGTCTTCCCGAAAAAAACTGTCAGGCAGCTACAGCTTGTTCAGAACGCTGCTGCTAGAGTTCTAACAAAGACCAGAACATGTGAGCACATTACAGCAATTCTTAAATCCTTACATTGGCTCCCTGTACATCAGAGAATAGATTTCAAAATCCTCCTGCTCACATATAAATCACTACATGGTCTAGGGCCCAAGTATATCACTGATATGCTCCCACTATATAAGCTTCTAGATCACTAAGATCTTCTGAGACCAATCTGTTAGCGCTTCCAAGAGTAAACTCAAATGAAGGGAGAGCATCATTCAGTCACTATGCAACAAATAGCTGGAATAAACTTCCTGAAGATGTCAGACTCTCCCCAACTCTGACTACTTTTAAAACTAGACTGAAGACTTTTATGTTCACCTTAGCTTTCAGCTAAATCTTTTAATCTTTTAACTTTTAACTTCCGCACTGTTTTTATTTTTATTGTCTGCATTTTAATTTTGCTTTTATTTTCTTTCATTTCACTTTGTTGTCTGTGAAGCACTTTGAGTCTGCCTTGTGTATGAAAAGCGCTATACAAATAAAGTTGCCTTGCCTTGCCTTGTGCAAACTACAGCCAATCATATACAGTAAATATGTTGAATCTTTATAAATCTAAATTATTTACAAAATTACCGTATTTGTCCGACTATAAGGCGCACTTGAAATCCTCAAAACTGGACAGTGCGCCGTCAGTCTACCCCAGGGCAGCTGTGGCTATGAAAGTAGCTTACCACCATTAGGTATGAATGAATGATGGGTTCTACTTGTAAAAACAAATTTGGGTACTTAGAAAAGCGCTATATAAATCCCAGGTATTATTATTATTATAACCCGGTGCGCCTAATGCACGGGATAATTCTGGTTGTGCTTACCGACCTCGAAGCACTTTTATTTGGTACGTGGTGTGATGATAAGTTTGATTGAAACTTTTTTATTAGTAGATTGCACAGTACAGTACATATTCCGTACAACTGACCACTAAATGGTAACACCCCAATAAGTTGTTCAACTTGTTTAAGTCGGGGTCCACGTTAGTCAATTCATGGGAAAGTGTGACCAGTAGACAGAGGTGGGTAGTAACGCGCTACATTTACTCCGTTGCATCTACTTGAGTAACTTTTGGGATAAATTGTACTTCTAAGAGTAGTTTTAATGCAACATACTTTTACTTTTACTTGAGTATATTTATAGAGAAGAAACGCTACTTTTACTCCGCTCCATTTATCTACATTTAGCTCGCTACTCGCTACTGATTTTTATACATCTGTTAATGCACGCTTTGTTTGTTTTGGTCTGTCAGACAGACCTTCAAAGTAGGATCTATCACATGCCTGCCTTTCACCAATCAAATGCAGTCACTGGTGACGTTTGACTCCGTTTCATCAATCAAATGCAGTCACTGGTGGCGTTTGACTCCGTTTCACCAATCAAATGCAGTCACTGGTGACGTTTGACTCCGTTTCACCAATCAAATGCAGTCACTGGTGACGTTTGACTCCGTTTCACCAATCAAATGCAGTCACTGGTGACGTTTGACTCCGTTTCACCAATCAAATGCAGTCGCTGGTGACGTTTGACTCCGTTTCACCAATCAAATGCAGTCGCTGGTGACGTTTGACTCCGTTTCACCAATCAAATGCAGTCACTGGTGACGTTTGACTCCGTTTCACCAATCAAATGCAGTCACTGGTGACGTTTGACTCCGTTTCACCAACCAAATGCAGTCACTGGTGACGTTTGACTCCGTTTCACCAACCAAATGCAGTCACTGGTGACGTTTGACTCCGTTTCACCAATCAAATGCAGTCACTGGTGACGTTTGACTCCGTTTCACCAATCAAATGCAGTCACTGGTGACGTTTGACTCCGTTTCACCAATCAAATGCAGTCACTGGTGACGTTTGACTCCGTTTCACCAATCAAATGCAGTCACTGGTGACGTTTGACTCCGTTTCACCAATCAAATACAGTCCCTGGTGACGTTTGACTCCGTTTCACCAATCAAATGCAGTCACTGGTGACGTTTGACTCCGTTTCACCAATCGAATGCTGTCACTGGTGACGTTTGACTCCGTTTCACCAATCAAATGCAGTCACTGGTGACGTTTGACTCCGTTTCACCAATCAAATGCAGTCACTGGTGACGTTTGACTCCGTTTCACCAACCAAATGCAGTCACTGGTGACGTTTGACTCCGTTTCACCAACCAAATGCAGTCACTGGTGACGTTTGACTCCGTTTCACCAATCAAATGCAGTCACTGGTGACGTTTGACTCCGTTTCACCAATCAAATGCAGTCACTGGTGACGTTTGACTCCGTTTCACCAATCAAATGCAGTCACTGGTGACGTTTGACTCCGTTTCACCAATCAAATGCAGTCACTGGTGACGTTTGACTCCGTTTCACCAACCAAATGCAGTCACTGGTGACGTTTGACTCCGTTTCACCAACCAAATGCAGTCACTGGTGACGTTTGACTCCGTTTCACCAATCAAATGCAGTCACTGGTGACGTTTGACTCCGTTTCACCAATCAAATGCAGTCACTGGTGACGTTTGACTCCGTTTCACCAATCAAATGCAGTCACTGGTGACGTTTGACTCCGTTTCACCAATCAAATGCAGTCACTGGTGACGTTTGACTCCGTTTCACCAATCAAATGCAGTCACTGGTGACGTTTGACGCCGTTTCACCAATCAAATGCAGTCACTGGTGACGTTTGACTCCGTTTCACCAATCAAATGCAGTCACTGGTGACCTTTGACTCCGTTTCACCAATCAAATGCAGTCGCTGGTGACGTTTGACTCCGTTTCACCAATCAAATGCAGTCGCTGGTGACGTTTGACTCCGTTTCACCAATCAAATGCAGTCACTGGTGACGTTTGACTCCGTTTCACCAATCAAATGCAGTCACTGGTGACGTTTGACTCCGTTTCACCAATCAAATGCAGTCGCTGGTGACGTTTGACTCCGTTTCACCAATCAAATGCAGTCGCTGGTGACGTTTGACTCCGTTTCACCAATCAAATGCAGTCGCTGGTGACGTTTGACTCCGTTTCACCAATCAAATGCAGTCGCTGGTGACGTTTGACTCCGTTTCACCAATCAAATGCAGTCACTGGTGACGTTTGACTCCGTTTCACCAATCAAATGCAGTCACTGGTGAGGTTTGACTCCGTTTCACCAATCAAATGCAGTCACTGGTGACGTTTGACTCCGTTTCACCAATCAAATGCAGTCACTGGTGAGGTTTGACTCCGTTTCACCAATCAAATGCAGTCACTGGTGACGTTTGACTCCGTTTCACCCATCAAACAGAGCCAGGCGGTCACGTGATTAACTGCACATAAAGTTTCAGCGGCAACAAGCTTAAGCTTACATGAACTCAACATCAAATTTGAGGAAGCACATGGCGGTAAGTAATGTTACTAGATATTTTGGCTGTCACCGTAGGCTGATGTTAGCTTCCCTGCTCTAAATCACTGTCAAATGTATATCGTGTGGGGACATTTATTAACGCACTGCAGCCTCATAGACACACACACACACACACACACACACACACACACACACACACACACACACACACACACACACACACACACACACACACACACACACACACACACACACACACACACACACACACACACACACACACACACACACACACACACACACACACACACACACACACACACACACGTGCATAGAAACACCAATCAGAAGTGCACAGTGTGTTCCCAGGTGCAGCCCACACCTATCAGTTTATGGTTTGCGTAAAGGCTAACTTGTTATTTTCCTTTGTAATATCTGCCTACTGAGCCTATGGTGCTGTTAAGTTATTGTGGCTCAATTTGCCTTCATTTTTTTTATGTTAATGTATTATTATTCAATATATATTATTGTTTTAGTTGCTTAAGAGATATTCCTGGCTCTGAATTTGCTCATTGCTATTTTTATGTTTTTGTGCATTATTTGTTGCCGTCATTAAACGAACAGGTTACTCATCAGTTACTCAGTACTTGAGTAGTTTTTTCACAACATACTTTTTACTATTACTCAAGTAAATATTTGGGTGACTACTCCTTACTTTTACTTGAGTAATAAATCTCTAAAGTAACAGTACTCTTACTTGAGTACAATTTCTGGCTACTCTACCCACCTCTGACCGCTGGTGTATCGCCATTCGGCCTAAAAAATACCAGTTGTTATCAGTTACCTGTATGCAGACATAGTGAGTGACTCCCAAATTGTCAGCAGGATAAGACAAGGAGATAAACGGACATCCATCAGCACTTTCACCCGTCTTATATTCATGTTTCTCACCACCGTGTGTGTTAAAAAGCTTTGTTCCCGACCAATCGTTTTCTCAATAGAAACAGCTTTATTGGACCGGCGTGGCTTGTGGATAATACGTCAATTCATTTTTTTATTTTTTTTTTATCAGGCAGCCCATTCCGCAATTCTGCTGGACTAAAAGGGGGGCAGCGGGTGTCAGAGATTAGAAGCAAAGAGCGCAGAAAGCGAGTGAAGCCAGGGGGAAAAAAAACAGGGGATAAATGACAGTCATTGTTCCCTCTTCTTGCTGTCATTCACAGTAATGCTATTCATTAGGCTAATTTGACAGGATGGTCCAAGCACACACACACACACACACACACACACACACACACCCTGGGTCCCCATACCCCACCCCGGTGCATTCCAAAGGGCAGTGTCAATGAGAAGGAACCGCCACATTACATGGCTGTTTGTTCCCTTTATTCGCTCTTCAGAGCTATTTGGACCAAAGAGCATTTTGTGTGAAGGTGAGAGTGTGCGCACGCATTTGATGACTTTAATGCTAAACTCCGGGGAATAGACTTTAATGGACTAGAATGAAGATTTGTTTTTCTCCTCCAGAAATACAACCTTATACCAGTGACATTGTTACTTTGTTCTTGGAAAATTAAAATGTTCCCAAATTAACCCATGTGTGGTGTTCGGGTCTGTGGGACCCGTTTTCATTTTTTTTATTAAAAGAAAAATGATACAATTAATACATTTTTCAAACTGAGACATTTTCTGTGAAGAACATACATATTTAATGACCACACAACATACACCCCCCTTACACATTTCTATTAACCCTGTAACACCCCTTGTTGTAAAATTACAACATTACCTTTAGCCATCCTAAAAAACAATCTGTTATATTTATTTGTATTTTTTTTTACCACATTTACATAGTCATTGGGTCCTATTGTTCAGTCTCACAAGGCTATTGGATTGTACATTTGTTTATAAGTCAAGCCTCCTGGCCATGAACTCACACAACCTCTCAAAGTTTCCTTCGAACAACATCTATTTGTTTCATTGGACCGAATTCATCAAATTCAAGTAAGTAAAATGTCTTTTATATTTTTGTTGGTTGTTATTACAATGTCTAGAGCAGGGGTCACCAACGCGGTGCCCGCGGGCACCAGGTAGCCCGTAAGGACCAGATGAGTCGCCCGCTGGCCTGTTCTAAAAATAGCTCAAATAGCAGCACTTACCAGTGAGCTGCCTCTATTTTTTAAATTGTATTTATTTACTAGCAAGCTGGTCTCGCTTTGCTCGACATTTTTAATTCTAAGAGAGACAAAACTCAAATAGAATTTGAAAATCCAAGAAAATATTTGAAAGACTTGGTCTTCACTTGTTTAAATAAATTCATTATTTTTTTTTACTTTGCTTCTTATAACTTTCAGAAAGACAATTTTAGAGAAAAAATACAACCTTAAAAATGATTTTAGGATTTTTAAACACATATACCTTTTTACCTTTTAAATTCCTTCCTCTTCTTTCCTAACATTTTAAATCAATGTTCAAGTAATTTTTTGTATTATTATTGTAAAGAATAATAAATACATTTTAATTTAATTCTTCAATTTAGCTTCTGTTTTTTCGACGAAGAATATTTGTGAAATATTTCTTCAAACTTATTATGATTAAAATTCAAAAAAAATATATTCTGGCAAATCTAGAAAATCTGTAGAATCAAATCTAAATCTTATTTCAAAGTATTTTGAATTTCTTTTAAAATTTTTGTTTTGGAAAATCTAGAATAAATAATGATTTGTTAGAAATATAGCTTGGTCCAATTTGTTATATATTCTAACAAAGTGCAGATTTGATTTTAACCTATTTAAAACATGTCATCAAAATTCTAAAATTAATCTTAATCAGGAAAAATTACTAATAATGTTCCATAAATTCTTTTTTTAATTTTTTCCAAAAAGATTCGAATTAGCTAGTTTTTCTCTTCTTTTTTTCGGTTGAATTTTGAATTTTAAAGAGTCGACATTGAAGATAAACTATATTTCAAAATTTAATTGTCATTTTTTTTCGTGTTTTTCCTCTTTTAAACTGTTCAATTAAGTGTAAATATCATTAATTATTAATAATAACATAGAGTTAAAGGTAAATTGAGCAAATTGGCTATTTCTAGCAATTTATTTAAGTGTGTATCAAACTGGTAGCCCTTCACATTAATCAGTACCCAAGAAGTAGCTCTTGGTTTCAAAAAGGTTGGTGACCCCTGGTCTAGAGCATGTACATATGTAGTTATTGTGGAACAGATGCATCAAATTTCATTTAGAGCTTGTTATATAATTGTTGCAATTATACAACACGGGGTGAATGTGGTAGTCAAAATTCTGGCTTGTTGCAGTGGGCTGGAACAGGTTGCATTCCCTCCACTACATCACTGGCTGATGGATCAGATCTCTATACATGGATAGTATACATTCTACCCTTGTGTTGTGTTCTGGTGACTGATTTAAAAGTTTTATCTCTAAAAAATGTAGTTAATTGATCAGCCTGACCTAAAATTCCATGACTTTGTCCACAAAGAGGATATCAACAGACAATTCAGTTCTGGGGAAAGCAATGTTCCTGAATGTGTGGATGTAACGGGGGTATGCATGTTTTCCTTTTAGTATATCTATATGAGTATATATGATGTCCGGGTCCACTGGGCCCAGGGCTTATAGAAGTGTGGAAATTGATGTTCTATGTACCACAACCACACACACACACACACACACACACACACACACACACACACACACACACACACACACACACACACACACACACACACACACACACACACACACACACACACACACACACACACACAGCAGGCCTAGACAGGAGGAGGACAGAGTGTAGGCACACAGAACATCAGAGGGTCAAATGTGCGAGAAAATGCGCCTAATGTAAGGAATCATTTTTGGTTGTGCTTACCGACCTCGAAGCTATTTTATTTGGTACATGGTGAAATGATAAGCGTGGCCAGTAGATGTCAGTCACACATAAGAGTGGACTGCAATTCGACTCATGTAAACAACACCAAACACTTGAAAGTGTTCCTTTGAAAATAAAGAACATTACACACGGCGCTCAGACATCCGTCAAAATGTTTTAAAAGTGCTCCCCCTTTGGTCAACATATGAAATAACAAGTGTGTGTAAAAAAATTGAAATGTGCCCCTTTTGGCCAAAATTAATTACAAAAATGAAATACATATGTGTATAGTGACATACTGTAATAACTTGAAGTAAATAATGAAGATTAAAAACCAATTACAAACCAAAAATACATACATATATTGTGTTTTTCTCACAAAGTGTCGACTTTTGTCTTATAAAATTGGGAACAATTTCTCATATTCTTTCTGTTTCTGTAACATTGCAATATTTTCTCGTAAAAATTGTTACTTTTTTATGTTAAATTATTACTTTTTAATGCAAAATTAGTCATATAAAATTCGGACTTTTAATCACAATAGTGCCATTTTTTTGGTTGTTCTTGTAAAATAGTGACTAAAATGATGACTTTTGTCATAATTTTGCCAAGTAAAATTCTGATTATTATTATAATATTGCCAACATTTTTAAAATTGTGACTTTTGTCGACTTTTTTCATCAAATTGCCAAACATGTTAAGCGTTTCTTGTAAAACTGTGACTGTTATTGAGTAAAATCCCAACATTTATCATAACGTTGCACTAATGTTCAGTTTTTCTTGTACAATTTTGACTTGGGTCATTGACTTTTATTATAATACCGGCAAAAAGCTAAGTTTTTCCTTGTGAAATTGTGACCTTTTTCTTGTGAGATTCCAACTCATTTTTCACAACAAGCGTTTTTATATTTGCATAGTATGTATATATTATTAATGTCGTAAATACACATCTTTATTCATCTAGAAAGGCTGGTCCTAAAGAGGTACGCATTATTCGGAGGTCTCAAGAAGGTAACATACAAGAATGTGTGCGTGCATGTGTGTGTGTGTGTGTGTGTGTGTGTGTGTGTGTGTGTGTGTGTGTGTGTGTGGGAGAGAGTCTGTCCTGAAGGGAAAGAGTGATCTCTCCTTTAGAATAGGTAACAGTGGAATGTAATTGGGCTGAAAATTGAAAAGTGGAGCCGTCACAAAACTAAGATGGTGTGTTGTGCGCCTGCGAGTAAAAAATGTGTGTGTGCCGCAACAACGTGTGTTTGTGTGCACCTGTGTTTGTTTGCGCATTAAAATCTGAGTGGGATGCCAGCGTAATCCTTGCACAGCCGGACCCCCTAGGATAACAGAATTTACTGCTGAGTGGGTGAGCCACAGAGAATACTCCACACACACACACACATGGACACACACACACACACACACACACACACACACACACACACACACACACACACACACACACACACACACACACACACTAGCGCAGCCACATGCCAACTACCTGAGAGGAAAAAGGAAGAGTGAGAATGAGGGCCTGCTAAGTCTCCCTAGAAACACTCGGCTGGAAAATTGGAAAGCACTCCACGATGTCTTCTGGGCATCACTCATAATAGTCGGGTTCATTAATTCTATACAAATCATATTTCCCTGGACTTATTAAGGCGGTTGGGTCATGCCCGTAGTTGCACAGAATGATTATCATTTTCAATGGAATATTTACGGCTTTGTGCAGTTTTCAACAACAGTCATAATGAGGGTTGGAAAAAAAGACAGCCCAAAAAGACAAGGCAAGGCCCCTGGCATGAACACTCGATGCGGTTGTTTAGGGCCGGGATGACTATGAGGGGCCACGTTACTCACAAAGACCAGGGGCCGTACTTATCAAGCTTCTTAGAATTACTCCTAAGAAGTCTGCTAAGAGTTGACTTAAGAGTAAATAAATTCTTCGCTGAAAGCTGCACTTAAAAGTTAGTTATCAAGCGTCTTACTCACACTTTCAGCGAAGTGTAGGACTGAATCTTAAGTGTCACACTCAGAGCTGAATTACGACATTACTATGTGCCGTAAACACAATTTTAGGTGACGTCATTTCTGTGTCCATAGAAATGACCAATCACGGAAGGGAATGCGTTGTCTAAGAATAAAGAAATATCTTGGAAATATTTAAGTGGACAATGGGAGTGTATATTTTGACAATAAACTACAAAATAATACAAAACAAACTAGTCCCCGCCGGCACTCACGCTACCGCTCCCTCTCTTCTCTCGCCCACACACTCACTGACGTCACTCACCTCACGGCCACACACATACGCTACTGTCATAACATTTTCTTTCCAATTCATTAATTAGGCAACTAATTTGAAACTGGTGTGGGTGGCTCTATATATGCTAGCCCACTGCAGACACATGCAGAAATCAACAAGGAATCGAAAAGTATTAAATCTGTGACAAAAATAATATCCGCTCTGTCTAAACGATACCGTTTGATCAGCTGCTCGTCATCAAAAAAACAAAAAACATTGTTCCGTTCCCTGAACGTTGGCGCACGTCTCTCTCGCCTCAGTGCCATCCCCTGCTGGCAACTCCTAACCACTTAAGACACCTCTGAAGGTCTCTTAAATATCGTGGAGAGTAGGAGTGATTCTTTGACTTAAGAACGTTGATAAAAAGCTTTTATTCTTAAGTTTGAGAGTAGGACTAAATTTCGCAAATTCACAGGACTTAAGTGTAAAATGGCACTCTAAGAAGCTTGATAAGTACGGCCCCAGAAGTACATTCTGCTGTGGATGCGTGCATACAAGACACACACCTACAGAAATGATGTTCAAGTATGTACATAATTAGATATTAGGAAATAATACATTATCAATCATTTACAGATTATGCATAGCTTTGTACACTGCAAAAAGGCAGTGTTCAAAAACAAGAAAAAAAAATACAAAAAATGAGGGGTATTTTATTTGAACTAAGCAACATTATCTGCCAATAGAACAAGAACATTTGCCTTGTCAACACTTTCCAAAACAAGTCAAATTAGCTAACCTCAATGAACCCAACAATACCTTAAAATAAGTATATTCTCATTAATAACAAGTGCACTTTTCTCGGTAGGAAAAAAAAAGAGACCATTTTTGCTCAATATGTTGAAAAATATTCTTAAATGAAGTAAATGCGAGTGCCTTTATCTTGACAGATACAAGTTTTGCAGAAACAAAAAGCATAATGAGGTAATTCAGTCCGTCAAAGTAGAACAAGCAAACACATGCAGAGCTACCACCTTGATGCCATAATCATGTGGCCAAGTGATTGTGGCCCTAAACAACTGCATCGAGTGTTTATGCCAGGGGCCGGCCCTGATACTCAAAACGGAATAATTATTCACACCGTTCAAACTCTTAAGGTATATTGTAAATTATGATGCTACAATATCACAGGGGTCTTTGACACAGATGGCTTCTTCCACACCTCGTGGCTCTTTGGGTTGAAGGTGAAACTTCTTCAATAAACAATAAACATTGTATTCTGTTTTTATTTACCATTTACACAACGTGACAACTTCACTGCTTTTGGGTTTTGTACATTCAGTTAATCATAGTGCATGTTTTTGAAAATATGTTATCATACTAGACCAGGGGTCACCAACCTTTTTGAAAGCAAGAGCTACTTCTTGGGTAGTGATTAATGCGAAGGGCTACCAGTTTGATACACACTTCAATAAATTGCCAGAAATAGCCAATTTGCTCAATTTACCTTTAACTCTATGTTATTATTAATAATTAATGATATTTACACTTAATTGAACGGTTTAAAAGAGGAGAAAACACGAAAAAAATGACAATTCAATTTTGAAACATAGTTTATCTTCAATTTCAACTCTTTAAAATTCAAAATTAAACAGAAAAAAAGAAGAGAAAAACTAGCTAATTGGAATCTTTTTGAAAAAATAAAAAAAATATTTTATGGAACATCATTAGTAATTTTTCCTGATTAAGATTAATTTTAGAATTTTGATGACATGTTTTAAATAGGTTAAAATCCAATCTGCACTTTGTTAGAATATATAACAAATTGGACCAAGCTATATTTCTAACAAAGACAAATCATTATTTCTTCTAGATTTTCCAGAACAAAATTTTTTAAAATAAATTCAAAAGACTTTGAAATAAGATTTAAATTTGATTCTACAGATTTTCTAGATTTGCCAGAATAATTTTTTTGAATTCTAATCATAATAAGTTGGAAGAAATATTTCACAAATATTCTTCGTCGAAAAACCAGAAGCTAAAATGAAGAATTAAATTAAAATGTATTTATTATTCTTTACAATAAAAAAAATAAATGTACTTGAACATTGATTTAAATTGTCAGGAAAGAAGAGGAAGGAATTTAAAAGGTAAAAAGTTATATGTGTTTAAAAATCCTAAAATCATTTTTAAGGTTGTATTTTTTCTCTAAAATTGTCTTTCTGAAAGTTATAAAAAGCAAAGTAAAAAAATGTATGAATTTATTTAAACAAGTGAAGACCAAGTCTTTAAAATATTTTCTTGGATTTTCAAATTCTATTTGAGTTTTGTCTCTTAGAATTAAAAATGTCGAGACCAGCTTGCTAGTAAATAAATACAATTTAAAAAATAGAGGTAGCTCACTGGTAAGTGCTGCTATTTGAGCTATTTTTAGAACAGGCCAGCCAGCGGGCTACTCATCTGGTCCTTACGGGCTACCTGGTGCCCGCGGGCACCGCGTTGGTGACCCCTGTACTAGACTGATCCAGAACCAAACAAATCAAAAGTGGACTTGGTTAAGGTCCAAGGACTATCCTGATGAAGCATCTCTTCGAGGTACAGAGAGTACCGTGGGACTGATGAGCATCAAGTCTACAGTTTGAAGTCAGAACTGTAAGGAGATCATTTTGGGTCACAGTGTTCCTAAAAGTGTTTACCCCAACAACCCTGTGTGTGTTTTGTATCAATCTTTGGTGTGTTGTTCAGTTTGGACTGCAAAGGTTTACCGCCTTCATGCATTTGACATGATGCAACCAAAGGCATGTTTCCTTGAGTCAACTGCGGGTTTGAGGCTTGGCAAAGCTCACTTTTCAGTCACCGCTGGGAATAAAACAAAAATGTGTAACAAAGGAAACTTCTCGTGGACTTTGTCGTTTGTCATTCAATCGTCGATAATGTCACGACAACAAAAGGCCTGGAGGTTTTCTTAATATTTACACAGCTTAAAGTTTATTAATCACTTTTTTTGGGGTTCTTGTTCAAAGCTAACTTAGCAGTTAGCTTAGCTATAAGTGTAACATGTTTAGGTGATACTGATACTTAAGACATTAAGTTTATTTGCTATAATGGAGGTGATTATTATTCATTTAGGGCACAGGTGTCAAACCTTATATTTTCTTTCTTTACTTTCTTATTTTCTTACAAAAGGTATTAGTTTGTTTTTTTTCTAGTATTTTCTTACTAAAGGTATTAGGTTTTTTTTCTAGTTTGACAGCGGAAAAAAATAGTGTGAAATATTGCAACAAATATTATAGTATCTAACTTTTTTGGTCAAAATCCAAATACTTAAATATCTTATGATAAATAACTTAGGATTTCGAATCAAGTTATACATAAAATGTTACACTATTTTGATTTATTTAAATTTGTATTAGTAGATTGCACAGTACAGTACATACAGTATTCCGTACAATTGACCACTAAATGGTAACACCCCAATAGGTTTTTCAACTTGTTTGAGTCCACGTTAATCAATTCATGACCAATATATTCAATGACCAATATATTTTACTGTAAAATGTACTGTTTTTTTTACTGCATATTATTGTTAGTTGAAAAAAAAAAAGACCAATGGAAAATAATGTCAACTGAGCTGTCGGTTTTTTTGTTTTTTTTTTACTTTAAATTCCACGGTTGATGATTTTATGCTACCACATTTTAATATGGTAAAAAAACTGGCAGCTGAGTTGCCAAAATAAAATTAAACAGCGGTACTTTATTTCTATTTTCAGTAATAAGTTGTAAAAATAATAATAATAAAAAATTAGAAAAAACACCATGCATTTTACAGTAAGTCCGGCATCTAAGCTGCCAATTTTTTTCTGTAAAAAACAGTGGTAAAATCCAAGTTTTTTTTTACTTTTTACGTCACAAAAATGTAAAATATTTAAATTCATAAGCAGATTCATTAATTATTTACTGTTACAAGCGGCCATGACTGCGGTGTGGCCCTCAATGAAAACAAGTTTGACACCCCTGGCTTAGGATAATGGCTCCACACTGTGTATGGCAGGGGTCACCAACGCGGTGCCCGCGGGCACCAGGTAGCCCGTAAGGACCAGATGAGTCGCCCGCTGGCCTGTTCTAGAAATAGCTCAAATAGCAGCACTTACCAGTGAGCTCCCTCTATTTTTTACATTTTATTTATTTACTAGCAAGCTGGTCTCGCTGTGCTCGACATTTTTAATTCTAAGAGAGACAAAACTCAAATAGAATTTGAAAATCCAAGAAAATATTTTTAAGACTTGGTCTTCACTTGTTTAAATAAATTCATTATTTTTTTTACTTTGCTTCTTATAACTTTAAGAAAGAAATTTTTAGAGACAAAATACAACCTTAAAAATTATTTTAGGATTTTTAAACACATATACCTTTTTACCTTTTAAATTCCTTCCTCTTATTTCCTGACTATTTAAATCAATGTACAAGTCTTTTTTTTTTTATTGTAAAGAATAATAAATAAATGTTGATTTAATTCTTCATTTTAGCTTCTGTTTTTTCGACGAAGGATATTTGTGAAATATTTCTTCAAACTTATCATGATTAAAATTCAAAAAAAATATTCTGGCAAATCTAGAAAATCTGTAGAATCACATTTAAACCTTATTTCAAAGTCTTTTGAATTCCTTTTAAAATTTTTGTTCTGGAAAATCTAGAAGAAATAACGATTTGTCTTTGTTAGAAATATAGCTTGGTCCAATTTGTTATATATTCTAACAAAGTGTAGATTGGATTTTAACCTATTTAAAACATGTCATCCACATTCTAAAATTAATCTTAATCAGGAAAAATTACTAATGATGTTCCATAAATTCTTTTTTTAATTTTTTCAAAAAGATTCGAATTAGCTAGTTTTTCTCTTTTTTTTTTCGGTTGAATTTTGAATTTTAAAGAGTCGAAATTGAAGCTGAACTATGTTTCAAAATGTAACTGTCATTTTTTTCGTGTTTTCTCCTCTTTTAAACCGTTCAATTATGTGTAAATATCATTAATTATTAATAATAACATAGAGTTAAAGGTAAATTGAGCAAATTGGCTATTTCTGGCAATTTATCTAAGTGTGTATCAAACTGGTAGCCCTTCGCATTAATCACTACCCAAGAAGTAGCTCTTGGTTTCAAAAAGGTTGGTGACCCCTGGTGTATGGAGACACATACTGTAATCAGCTGCTAGTTGCTTGTCAGCCGGGGACTGAAAATACAACATAGAGGGTCAGCCAGAGAGGATAGGTGTTGGGTGATCGGCATTAAAAGGCATAATCTGTCATGGCGATCACATACTATTTCATGAAAATTCTCTATTGGTCATCGATCAGCACATCCTGGGCCTGTTTTGCTGCCAATGGAACTGCTGCTTTACAGAGAGTAAATGGGACAATGAAAAAGGAGGATTACCTCCAAATTCTTCAGGACAAGCTAAAATCATCAGCCCGGAGGTTGGGTCTTGGGCGCAGTTGGGTGTTCCAACAGGACAATGACCCCAAACACACCTCAAAAGTGGTAAAGGAATGGCTAAATCAGGCTAGAATGAAGGTTTTAGAACGGCCTTCCCAAAGTCCTGACTTAAACGTGTGGACAATGCTGAAGAAACAAGTCCGTGTCAGAAAACCAACACATTTAGCTGAACTGCACCAATTTTGTGGTCAAGTGGTCAAGCAGAAGCTTGTGGATGGCTACCAAAAGCGCCTTATTGCAGGTAAACTTGCCAAGGGACATGTAAGCAACTATTAACATTGCTGTATGTATACTTTTGACCAATTTTCAGTAGACCCATAATAAATTCATAAAAAAACAAACTTCATGAATGTTTTTTATGACTAACAAGTATATGTAAACAATTGTATGTAAACTTTTGACTGTATGTCAGACAGCTCTTGAATGAAATACAGCAAACGTGGACTGTAATGCTATAAATTGAAAAGACTACCTAGCTATTTTGTAGGATTTAAAGTTATTCAGTGTGTATTTTCCTTTCCAGGTTGTGTCATTAACTGAGTGAATCTCAGTGAATAACAAAATAAGAAACAACATAGTCCAATGCCTTTGGGACTGTTGGGGGTTCTGACATGTTACCCCAAGTGCACATCAGAGTCTCACATACTGTCTTCGCTGTATAGAAATAACACCATTTTGTTTTTTATTGCAGTAGTACTCTTTTCTATGCTTCGTGGTTTTTATCATCTTCATCAACCTGGGACATAACACCTGACTTGAACAATCCTAGATCTGGAAAAAGAACTGAACTCGTCTTCTTTCCACTTTACTGGTTTCCTGACCGCCGCTCACCTTCTATTCTCTGGGAGGGACTCAATGTGTGTGTGTGTGTGTGTGCGTGTGTGTGTGTGTGTGTGTGTGTGTGTGTGTGTGTGTTCTTGTGTTTCTACCCTTCTTGAGACATGAAGAAGGTAAAAGTATCTTCCATATGAGGAGGTGTGAACAAGTGATGACATAAATCATGGTCCCAATAACATTGCATCTAATAGACAATGTCTCATTTGCTCCCCCTCTGGTCAACATATGAAATAACAAGTGTGTCTAAGAAATTGAAATGCGCCCCCTTTGGCCAAAATTAATTTAAAAAAAATATAATACATGTGTATATAGAGACATACTGTAATAACTTGAAGTAAATAATGAAGATTAAAAAACAATTAAAAACAAAAATAAATAAATAAACAAAAAGCAGTCTTTTTTTTTTTTAAATGTGTCGACTTTTTTCTTATAAAATTGTGAACAATTTCTCATATTCTTTCTGTTTCTGTAATATTGCAATATTTTCTCGTAAAATTCTTACTTTTTTTATGTAAAATTATTACTTTTTAATGCAAAACGGTGACATTTGTCGTAAAAAATTCTGACTTTTATCACAATATTGCCAATTTTTTGTTGTTGTTCTTGTAAAACAGTGACATTTTTTGAGTAAAATTATGACTTTTTGTCATCATTTTGCCAAGTAAAATTCCGATTATTATTATAATATTGACAAAATGTTAAAGTTTTCCTATAAATTTGTGACTTTTGTCGAGTAAAATTACAACTCTTTTCGTAAAAATTGCCAACATTTTAAGCTTTTAAAAAAAAATTATGACTGTTATTGAGTAAAATTCCAACTTTTGTCATAGTTTTGCCAAATGTTCAGTTTTTCTTGTAAAATTTTGACTTGTGTTGAGTAAAATTATGACTTTTATCATAATACAGCCAAAATTCTAAGTTTTTCTTGTGAAATTCCAACTCATTTTTCACAACAAGCTTTTTTATATTTGCATGGTTTGTATATATTATTAATGTTGTAAATACACTTCTTTATATATCTAGAAAGGCTGGTCCTAAAGAGGTAGGCATTTTCCGGACATCTCAAGAAAGTAACAAATACAAGAATGTGTGTGTGTGTGTGTGTGTGTGTGTGTGTGTTCTTGTATTTCTACCCTTCTTGAGACATGAAGAAGGAAAAGTATCTTCCATATGAGGAGGTGTGAACAAGTGATGACATAAATCATGGTCCCAATAACATTGCATCTAATAGACAATATCCCATTTGCACCCCCTCTGGTCAACATGTGAAATAACAAGTGTGTGTAAAAATTGTAAGTGCTCAACCTCTGGTCAACATATGAAATAACAAGTGTGTCTAAGAAATTGAAATGCGCCCACTTTGGCAAAAATTAATTAAAAAAAATCGAATAAATATGTATATAGAGACATACTGTAATAACTTGAAGTAAATAATGAAGATTAAAAAACAATTACAAAAAAAAGTATTTTTTTTTAAATGTGTCGACTTTTTTCTTATAAAATTCTGAACAATTTCTCATATTCTTTCTGCTGCTGTAATATTGCAATATCGTCTTGTGAAATTATTACTTTTTTATGTAAAATTATTACTTTCTAATCCCTAACCCTAAAACAGTGACATTTTTTGAGTGAACTTATGACTTTTTGTCATCATTTTGCCAAGTAAAATACCGATTATTATTATAATATTGGCAAAATGTTAAAGTTTTCTTATAAATTTGTGACTTTTGTCGAGTGAAATTACAACTGTTATCATAATATTGCACACATGTTCAAATTTTCTTGTAAAATTTTGACCTGCGTTGAGTAAAAGTACAACTTTTATAATAACAATGCCAAAATTCTAAGTTTTTCTTGTAAAACTGTGACCTTTTTCTAGTGAAACTCCAACAAATTTTTCACAACGAACTGTTTTATATTTGCATAGTATGTATATATTATTAATGTTGTAAATACACATCTTTATATATCTACAAAGGCTGGTCCTAAAGAGGTAGGCATTATTCGGAGGTCTCAAGAAGGTAAGAAATACAACAATGTGTGTGTGTGTGTGTGTGCATGTGTGTGTGTGTGTGTGTGTGTGTGTGTGTGTGTGTGTGTGTGTGTGTGTGTGTGTGTGTGTGTGTGTGTGTGTGTGTGTGTGTGTGTGTGTGTGTGTGTGTGTGTGTGTGGTCCGTTGAGAGGGTCATTTGACTGTCTGATAAGCGAGACACACAGGCAGTGACAGCTTCATCCATCAGTGTGTGTGACGGACAGCCCTCTCAGAGGAGAGGTCACACGCCACACCAGCCTGTTTGAGTGTGTGTGTGTGTGTGTGTGTGTGTGTGTGTGTGTGTGTGTGTGTGTGTGTGTGTGTGTGTGTGTGTGTGTGTGGTCATATATATTGTGGTCTTAGAGGCCACATTGAACATTAGTCAGCATCCAAAGGTGATTCTCTTCTCTCCCTTGGTAATGCATTTTTTGCTCGGCCCAATTTCGTTCCCCGTATACTTTACTTTTACTCCTTTTATTACAAACCCCCAAACCAGTGAAGTTGTCACGTTGTGTAGATGGTAAATAAAAACAGAACACAATGATTTGCGAATCCTTTTCAACTTATATTCAATTGAATAGACTGCAAAGACAAGATATTTCATGTTCGAACTGGCAAACTTTGTTATTTTTTTGCAAATATTAGCTCATTTGGAATTTGATGCCTGCGACATGTTTCAAAAAAGCTGGCACAAGTGGCAAAAAAGAGTGAGAAATTTGGGGGATGCTCATCCAACACTTATTTGGAACATCCCACAGGTGGACGGGCTAATTGGGAACAGGTGGGTGCCATGATTGGGTATAAAAGAAGCTTCCGTGAAATGCTCAGTCATTCACAAACAAGGAGGGGGCGAGGGTCACCACTTTGTCAACAAATGCCTGAGCAAATTGTTGAAGAACAACATTTCTCAACCAGCTATTGCAAGGAATTTAGGGATTTCACCATCTACGCTCCGTAATATCATCAAAAGGTTCAGAGAATCTCGAAAAAATCCCTGCACATAATGTTGAATAGATCCCTTTGATCCCTCGGGCGGTACTGCATCAAAAAGCGACATCAGTGTGTAAAGGATATCACCACATGGGCTCAGGAACATTACAGAAAACCACTATCAGTAACTACAGTTTGTTGCTACATCTGTAATGCAAGCTAAAACGCTACTATGCAAAGCCAAAGCCATTTATCAACAACACCCAGAAACGCTCATCTTAGATGGACTGATGCAAAGTGGAAAAGTGTTCTGTGGTCTGACAAGTCCACATTTCAAATAGTTTTTTTGGAGACTGTGGACGTCCACTATGGATAACCACAGATATAAGTGTTTGTCCTACATGTAGTAATCAGTCCGGGACAGATGAAGCCCCAGCAGTGCAGATTTAACAAAGCTCACGTGGCAGGAATACATTTTTGGCAGGGGGCGCACATGTAAAAATGGAATTGTTCCCCCTCTCAAATGTTTTTCTGCAGCCGGGTCTGAGTGGAGATGATTTTCAGTTCTGATTTCTGGTTAGTAAAGACTCGCACTCGGAGACACCGGACTTAAGGTAGAAATCCACTTAAAATAGGCCAAATCACTTTGACTGTAGGAGCTCGTCTTGGAATAAGTTACTGAGGTAAAGTTACTGAGGTAAATGTTCACAATATGTTAGATTGGAATAGTCAAATGAATCAAATGTTCCTGAATATGGGCAGAAGTAAGGCAGTAAAATGTGTATAGCCTACCGAATAGTTCTAAAAACTTAAGTTAAATCACTGGAAGATTTCAAGCAAACTGCAAGTTTCTCAAAATAAAGGTCATTTAGATCAACACCAGCAGCTTTATTTTCATATCAGATATATGATCATGTATGTTTTATTGTAGTGAGCAAATTCATTCCCAGATGGTTTGGTTAAATGTAAAAGGTCGCTCAGTCAATTCATTTTCTGAGAAAAGTATTTGATCCAAAAAAAGTCAATCACACTATTTCCGGCAAACTAATTTTTCCGAAATTATCATCAAAATTCCATGCGGAAAGTGGCTTTTTTTCACACCTCCTTGTCTGACTAATTTAGTGCAGAAGACCTTGTAGTAAAGAGCAACACTGGCTCGTATTTCAATCCCTCAAATGTTGATGATGGGAATTAATTAAAAATTGTTTTGTAAAAGATTAAGACTTTATTTCCATCCATCCATCCATCCATCTTCTTCCGCTTATCTGAGGTCGGGTCGCGGGGGCAGCAGCTTAAGCAGGGAAGCCCAGACTTCCCTCTCCCCAGCCACTTCGTCCAGCTCCTCCCGGGGGATCCCGAGGCGTTCCCAGGCCAGCCGGGAGACATAGTCTTCCCAACGTGTCCTGGGTCTTCCCCGTGGCCTCCTACCGGTCGGACGTGCCCTAAACACCTCCCTAGGGAGGCGTTCGGGTGGCACCCTGACCAGATGCCCGAACCACCTCATCTGGCTCCTCTCCATGTGGAGGAGCAGCGGCTTTACTTTGAGCTCCTCCCGGATGACAGAGCTTCTCACCCTATCTCTAAGGGAGAGACCCGCCACCCGGCGGAGGAAACTCATTTGGGCCGCTTGTACCCGTGATCTTGTCCTTTCGGTCATAACCCAAAGCTCATGACCATAGGTGAGGATGGGAACGTAGATCGACCGGTAAATTGAGAGCTTTGCCTTCCGGCTCAGCTCCTTCTTCACCGCAACGGATCGATACAGCGTCCGCATTACTGAAGACGCCGCACCGATCCGCCTGTCGATCTCACCATCCACTCTTCCCTCACTCGTGAACAAGACCCCGAGGTACTTGAACTCCTCCACTTGGGGCAAGATCTCCTCCCCAACTTGGAGATGGCACTCCACCCTTTTCCGGGCAAGAACCATGGATTCGGACTTGGAGGTGCTGATTTTCATCCCAGTCGCTTCACACTCAGCTGCGAACCGATCCAGTGAGAGCTGAAGATCCTGGTCAGATGAAGCCATCAGGACCACATCATCTGCAAAAAGCAGAGACCTAATCCTGCAGCCACCAAACCAGATCCCCTCAACGCCTTGACTGTGCCTAGAAATTATGTCCATAAAAGTTCTGAACAGAATGGGTGACAAAGGGCAGCCTTGGCGGAGTCCAACCCTCACTGGAAACGTGTCCGACTTACTGCCGGCAATGCGGACCAAGCTCTGACACTGATCATACAGGGAGCGGACCGCCACAATCAGACAGTCCGTTACCCCATACTCTCTGAGCACTACCCACAGGACTTCCCGAGGGACACAGTGGAATGCCTTCTCCAAGTCCACAAAACACATGCAGACTGGTTGGGCAAACTCCCATGCACCCTCAAAAACCCTGTCGAGAGTATAGAGCTGGTCCACAGTTCCACGACCAGGACGAAAACCACACTGTTCCTCCTGAATCCGAGGTTCGACTATCCGGCGTAGCCTCCTCTCCAGTACACCTGAATAGACCTTACCGGGAAGGCTGAGGAGTGTGATCCCACGATAGTTAGAACACACCCTCCGGTTCCCCTTCTTAAAGAGAGGAACCACCACCCCGGTCTGCCAATCCAGAGGTACCGCCCCCGATGTCCACGCGATGCTGCAGAGACTTTATTTATTTACACAATAATTATTATTATTTACTTGTCGTTTTGGTCTATTTTTTGGTTTCTGTCACGACGTGGTTTTCGCAGCTTACTGCAAGGTTTGTTCTCCCAGGATGCAAACGGACTATTCCGGACAGGACTTGAAGGTAGGAACATATTAATTAATCAATGAATCCTACACATCACAAAAGACAGGAACCAAAACAAAAGGAAAGTGTGCCGTTCACACGAGAGGCTAAAGAACAAAAATAATTATGGACATAGAGAACTTTATCAAACTGTGGCATGAAACAACTGAGACTTACTTGGCAAGGCATGAAGTAAACAAACAGCATGAACTATGGTATTGCACGAAACAAGCGACTAGCTTAGCTATGGAATCAGACATGAAACGAGCAATGACGCTAGGCCGACTGACTGGCAAAGGCGGTTTGAATAGTCTCTTGATTAGAGCCAGGTGAGCGTCCGAACACCAGCGGCAAGTGAAAAATCGTACGCAACCATGGCAACCAAAACAAACAAGAGTGCACAAAAAAAACTGGAACTAATGGAGTTAGACTAACAGAACATAACGAAAACATGATCCGGACCACGGATCATGACAGTTTCTAATTGAACTTTTTGTTTTGTAAACAATATCAATATTTTCCTATACTATATCCCACCTAGTCCTATACTATTATACCCATTTGATATCATTAAAGTGGAAGAATAGTGGCTGCTATTACAGCAGCAAATAGGGATCGTAATGAATAAACAAACAAACTGGTTAGGAAGACAGTAGGGTAGTCCCCATACCAATATTGGGGTACCAAATGTACTTTTTGATACTTTTCTAAATAAAGGGGACCACTAAAACATTGCATTATTGTCTTTATTTGAACAAAACATCTTAGCGTACATGAAACATATGTTTATTATTGCAATTTAGTCCTTAAATAAAATAGTGAACATACTAGACAACTTGTCTCTTAGTAGTAAGTAAACAAACAAAGACTCCTAATTAGTCGTATGCAGTAACATATTGTGTCATTTATACACCTATTATTTTGTACACATTATGAGGGACAAACTGTAAAAAAATGATTATTAATCTACTTGTTCATTTACTGTTAATATCTGCTTATTTTCTGTTTTAACATGTTCTATCTACACTTCTGTTCAAATGTAATAATCACGTATTCTTCTCTTCTTTGATACTTTACATTAGTTTTGGATGATACCACACATTTAGGTATCGATCCGATACCAAGTAGTTACAGGATTATACATTGGTCATATTCAAAGTCCTCATGTGTCTAGGGACGTATTTACCGAGTTTATAAACATAATATGAATACATTTTTATTTTTAAACGGTAATAAATATCGATGTACTTATAGTAGTATCAACTAGATACACTCTTGTACTTGGTATCATTACAGTGAATGTCAGGTGTAGATCCACCCATGGCGTTTGTTTACATTGTGACGGCGGTAAGCTATTGTATCCTCCTACACTGTTTAGCTATTCTTCGTCATCCAGTGATAATGTTACTTGTAAGAAACTTACATTATTTGTGAATGGACGTTAGCCGCTAACTAGCTAGCCATGTCTTAAAGCAGCTCTTCCTGAGGGTGTTTCAGTGTTATAACTTCACCTTTATCTTTACTTTTTACACCAAAATGCGTCCGTTCTCCCTTTTCTGTCTACACACTGTGTCTGCTTGTAAGTACTCTGTGTGTGTGCGCTGTTATCTGTTTGACCTCAAAATTCTTCCCAGCCGGCCAACAAGGAAGTGTTACCTAGCAACAAACGCCGAGCGAGAGGAGTCGAGAGCAAATTGACCTCAGTTGTTTCGCACAAGCTGAAGTCCTAATTGTGGGGAAAAAAAAAACCTGACAATGCATTTTTCTCCGTCACACGCGACTTTGTCCTGGAATTGTTCCTTCATTGTCGACGAAAGGCGGATGCTCTTAAAAGACTTTGGAAATGTGTCCCATTTTGTATCCACGGCAACAGAGCAGAGCGTAGCATCAGACTGCTGTTTTTCTTCAGTTACTACTAATAATAATAATAGATTTTATTTAGTTGTTAACCTCAGAGTGCTACAGTGTATTAAAAAAATAAAAAGATAATATAACATAAATAAAAATAAAAACTAGAACAGCCAAATATCTGGAACTAGAATGCATACATCTAAAAAAATACTTTTTTTTTTTTTTTAAAAGAAAGGTTTTTAAGCCTTTTTTAAAAATAATCCACAGTCTGTGGTGCCCTCAGGTGGTCAGGGAGAGTTGTAGTATACTCCTTAATAATAGCAAATAATTATATTTATATTTTTTAAATGTCCTTAAAAATACAAACCATTACCAGGGAATTATCAGCCTGAGTTGATTTATTCCACATGGATTCATCCCAAATGACAATTAAATACATATGCAATATTTCGGTTATTTTTGTAGTTTCATTACATTACACAGCCATGTTCCAATCCATGTAAAAAGAAACAATTTGGGGTTCATTAGATGGACTTTAATGATGCATTTGTGAGTAGATGTGTGTTCATCCAATCAAGTCATTAGAGCGACTGCTCTTTTACATGCAAAAAGGGGGGTGCGTGGTTGGGGGCGTGGTTATTTACAGCTAGAATTCACCAACTCGAGTATTTCATATATATTTCATATATATATATATATATATATATATATATATATATATATATATATATATGTATATATATATATATATATATATATATATATATATATATATATATATATATATATATATATATATATATATATATATATATATATATATGTATGAAATACTTGACTTTTAGTGAATTCTAGCTATATATATATATATATATATATATATATGTATGAAATACTTGACTTTTAGTGAATTCTAGCTATATATATATATATATATATATATATATATATATATATATATATATATATATATATATATATATATATATATATATATATATATATATATATATATATATTTATTTTATTTACATAGAAAAAAAAACTTGAATTTTAGTGTTCCGGTGGCTATCCATTAGATGGCAGTACTGTCCTGTTTAACTTCTCCGTTCATGATGAGTATATCATTTCGGCCACCGTGTTCAATGGAGAAGTCTGTTCTACATATTTACAGGCAACATACCCCTTCCCCTTCGAACTGTCCTGGATGAACTGAAATTCTTGTTTCCATTCGTTTTGGAACTTGCAAGCGTATTTCTTCATCTTGCTCGTCGACGGCGTCGCCATGTCTGTAATTTCCTCGTTCTTCTGCTTCGTCTCCTTGTTGTGCACTCTATTCTCTAAAAGCCCTAGTTGTTATGACGTCATTGGGCAGGCCAGCTGTTTGTATTGTGGGAAAGCGGACGTGAGAACAGGCTGTCCCCACGCAGGTCCGCATTGAGCCGGAGGGGGCGTGGCCTCCAGCTCCGGCTGAATACCGGGAGTTTGTCGGCAGAAAATCTCTGCCGGGAGTTTGTCGGGAGAGGCGCTGAATACCGGGAGTCTCCCGCTAAAAACGGGAGGGTTGGCAAGTATGTTTATATGTAAACGTTTGAACACGACTGTATATGCTGATATTGCACGGGTTCGACATCAGTGTTGACCGATACGCAAGGCACCGATATCGGAACATTGTAAATGTCGGATAAAAAAAGAAACCATGAAGTGTCAAGCAATGTGTTCATTCCAGGACAGTTTTAAAAAAGACACTTTTATCCGCGTGAGAACAAACAAACAATGCAGTGGACTTTTCTACTTAGATCAGTGGTTCTTAACCTGGGTTCCATGGAACCCTAGGGGTTCGGTGAGTCGGGCTCAGGGGTTCGGCGGAGGTCAAGACACACCCGACTCATCGTGTAAATAAAAACTTCTCCCTATCGGCGTATTACGGATACGACAACAGCAGAAGTCAGACTGATTTGCAGGTGTGTCATTTGTTGTGAGTTCATGCACTGTGTTGGTTTTGTTCTTTGAACAAGGTGATGTTCATGCACGCTTCATCAAGTGCACCAGTAAAAAAAACATGGTAACATTTTAGTATGGGGAACATATTCACCATTAATTAGTTGCTTATTAACATGCAAATTGCTCTTAACTAGTCATTATTAAGTACTTATTAATGCCCTTATTCGGCACGGCCTTATTATAACCCCAACCCTCTAACCCAGGGGTGTCCAAAGTGCGGCCCGCAGCTAATTGTTTACTGGCCCGCCACACATTCTATAAATACTATTGTAAAAATAAAAAAGAACATTAAAAAAAGTGGAACGAGGTGAAATCTAACGAGAAAAAGTTGCAATGTTGACACAAAAGTTTTTTTTTTCTTTTGTCTTTCTTCATTTTTCTTTTTTTGCCATTGCTCCAAAAAAAATAATAATGACAAAAAATCCATGTTATAATGAATTATTTTCAGGGCTCCAATTACTTCAAATATTTCACTTTGAAATGTTTGATGTGGTAAATATTGCGTATATTGTGTAGTAGCCATATAAAAACATCAAAGTTTTCTTTGACAAAAGCACATAAAACAAACAAAATACCGTCATTTCCTGACTATAAGCCGCTACTTTTCCCCCTCGTTCTGGTCCCTGCGGCTTATACAGGGGTGCGGCTTATATACGGCCTGTTCTTCTCCGACACCGACGAAGAGGATTTCGGTGGTTTTAGTACGCAGGAGGAAGACGATGACACAATGATTAAAGACTGACTTTTCATATACCGGTAGGCTGGTTATTTTGATAACGTACAGGCGAGCACTTTGTATTACTTTGCACCGTCGTATTATTTGTACTCTGCACGAATGCTGTTCGCCATGTCAAAGATGTGAAATTTTGATTGAATGATTGAAAGATTTATTGTTAATAAATGGGACGCTTTGCGTTCCCAAACAGTCATCTCTGTCCCGACAATCCCCTCCGTGGTAGCAGGAACCCCTATATACTACGCTAATTACACATCAAAACCCTGCGGCTTATAGTCGGGTGCGGCTTATATATGGAGCAATCTGTATTTTCCCCTAAAATTAGCTGGTGCGGCTTATAGTCAGGTGCGGCTTATAGTCCGGAAATTACGGTAATAGTTCCAGCATAAAATGGACAGATATATCTGAAGTTGATCTTGTAACTTAAGTGTTGAAAGTACAAGAAAAACCTAATAAAAATGTATCACTTTATGAGTGGGGCACCTTTTGGATCCCAAATATATTTAGTGATTTTTTATTTATCTTTTCACTGTGATGACTCAAAAATATGAAATAATTAAAATCAATGGTGTCCTGCATTATTGATCTTTTAGGGCTCTAATGACTAAATACTGCATATTTCAGTTTTACTATAAAAAAACTAAGTTGTTTTTGACAGAAAAGCCATAAAACATTTTTTTAAAATTTGTATTACTTTATATCAACTTGAAGTTGATATAGAGATTTACTGTAAGCGTTAAATAATTTAAAAAAATTAATAATCTGACTTATTTTTAACATTTTAATGACTGAGACCCTTAATGGTCCCCGGGACCTCTAAAGGTAAAATAAATAAAAAATGCATATATTTTGTTATGGTTTGAAAATGAAAAATATCAAAATGGCCCCCGCATGCTTTAATTTTTCCGTGTGCGGCCCTCAGTGGAAAAAGTTTGGACACCCCTGCGCTAACCCTAACCCTAACCAAATAACTCTAAATCAGGGGTCACCAACCTTTTTGAAAGCAAGAGCTACTTCTTGGGTAGTGATTAATGCGAAGGGCTACCAGTTTGATACACACTTAAATAAATTGCCAGAAATAGCCAATTTACTCAATTTACTTTAACTCTATGTTATTATTAATAATTAATGATATTTACACTTAATTGAACGGTTTAAAAGAGGAGAAAACACGAACAAAATGACAATTAAATTTTGAAACATAGTTTATCTTTAATTTCGACACTTTAAAATTCAAAATTCAACCGAAAAATAGAAGAGAAAAACTAGCTAATACGAATATTTTTGAAAAAAAAAGAAGAAAAAAAATAATTTATGGAACATCATTACTAATTTTTTCTGATTAAGATTAATTTTAGAATTTTGATGACATATTTTAAATAGGTTAAAATCCAATCAACACTTTGTTACAATATATAACAAATTGGACCAAGCTATATTTCTAACAAAGACAAATCATTATTTCTTCTAGATTTTCCAGAACAAAAATTTTATAAGAAATTCAAAAGACTTTGAAATAAGATTTAAATTTGATTCTACAGATTTTCTAGATTTGCCAGAATATTTTTTTTGAAATTTAATCATAATACGTTTGAAGAAATATTTCACAAATATTCTTCGTCGAAAAAACAGAAGCTAAAATGAAGAATTATATTAAAATGTATTTATTATTCTTTACAATAATAATAAAAAAAATACTTGAACATTGATTTAAATTGTCAGGAAAGAAGAGGAAGGAATTTAAAAGGTAAAAAGGTATATGTGTTTAAAAATCCTAAAATCATTTTTAAGATTGTATTTTTTTCTCTAAAATTGTCTTTCTGAAAGTTATAAGAAGCAAAGTAAAAAAAATAATGCATTTATTTAAACAAGTGAAGACCAAGTCTTTGAAATATTTTCTTGGATTTTCAAATTCTATTTGAGTTTTGTCTCTCTTAGAATTAAAAATGTCGGGCAAAGCGAGACCAGCTTGCTAGTAGATAAATACAATTTAAAAAATAGAGGCAGCTCACTGGTAAGTGCTACTATTTGAGCTATTTTTAGAACAGGCCAGCGGGCTACTCATCTGGTCCTTACGGGCTACCTGGTGCCCGCGGGCACCACGTTGGTGACCCCTGCTCTAAATGAAGTCTTTGTTACTTAGAATATGTTCCTCATCCTAAAGTGTTACCAAAAACATATAACTTTGTCTTGAATTTGAAAAAAAACATTTTATTTTTCACTAAAGAAGGATTCAGTGAATACGCATAAGAAACTGGTGGGGTTCGGTACCTCCAACAAGGTTAAGAACCACTGACTTAGTCCATTTCTTTTGTCAAAGCTATGCAAAACACAAAAGTGGTCCATGGCACAGGACGCCGGTTCCCAGGAGGATATTGGGGTCAGCATATTACAAACCCCGAATTCAACATTTGACACTTTATCTCCGAGCTGGTTTTGACTCGGTGTCGCCCATTCTCCCCAGTCTCCCCAGTCTCCCCAGTCTCCCCTCCCACTGTCTCGCTGTCTCTCCCCCTCAGTCGGTCCCACATTCCAGGCAAGCTTGGCTTCTTTGTCCCGAATGACATCACAGACACAAGGCTGTGACGGGCAAAACGCAAGGAATGCGGGCCAAGGAGAGGTACAAAGAGCATAAAAGATGGGTGAGAATAACCAGATGATGGAGAGAAGGTCTAAGGACGAATGAGAAAATGTAAAAAAGAAAGCGCCAACCCCCCCCCCCACCGAAAAAAAAAAGAAAAAAGGAAGCAAAAGCGATGGGGAAAGAATTCTATTTATACAGCAGGGCATGAATGGACTCCCCACAACACACACACACACACACACACACACACACACACACACACACACACACACACACACACACACACACACACACACACACACACACTGGAACCCTCCACCTCATCACCCCCCCTCACAGCCTCTCTCTCTCTCTCTCATCCCTTCATCTGTTCCCTCCCTCTCGGTTTCAATCCCTTTTCGGTAATCTTCTTGAGAGGAATCATGCTTTTTCCAACCTTCCACCTTCCATCCAAAAAGGGAGAGAAAGCCTCGCTCTCGTCGTACAATTACAAACCCTAAAACTGTGTAAAATTGTGTAAAAGGTAAATAAATAAAAAATACAATGATTTGCAAATCCTTTTCAACTTATATTCAATTGAACAGACTGCAAAGACAAGATACTTCATGCTCACACTGGTAGACTTTGTTATTTTTTTTGGAAATATTAGCTCATTTGGAATGTGATGCCTGCGACGTGTTTCAAAAAAAGCTGGCACAAGTGGCACAAAAGAGCGATAAAGTAGAGGAATGCTCATCAAACACTTATTTGGAACATCCCACAGGTGTGCGGGCTAATTGGGAACAGGTGGGTGCCATGATTAGGTATAAAAGCAAGCTTCCGCGAAATGCTCAGTCGTTCACAAACAAGGACGGGGCGAGGGTCACCACTTTGCCAACAAATGCCTGAGCAAATTGTTGAAGAGCAACATTTCTCAACCAAGCTATTGCAAGGAATTTAGGGATTTCACCATCGACGCTCCGTAATATCATCAAAAGGTCCAGAGAATCTGGAGAAATCACTGCACGTAAGCCATCGATCCCTCAGGCGGTACTGCATCAAAAAGCGACATCGGTGTGTAAAGGATATCACCACATGGGAACACTTCAGAAAACCACTGTCAGTAACTACAGTCGGTCGCTACATCCATTAATGCTGAAAGGTACATACAGGTTTTGGAGCAACATATGTTGCCATCCAAGCAGCGTTATGATGGACGCCCCTGCTTATTTCAGCAAGACAATGCCAAGAATAAGAGCGTGGGTACTAGACTGGCCTGCCTGTAGTCCAGACCTGTCTCCCATTGAAAATGTGTGGCGCATTATGAAGCCTAAAATAGCAGAAGGGAGACCCCCGGACTGTTGAACAACTTAAGCTGTACATCAAGCAAGAATGGGAAAGAAATCCACTTCAAAAATGTGTCTCCGCAGTTCCCAAACCTTTACTGAGTGTTGTTAAAAGGAAAGGCCATGTAACACAGTGGTAAAAATGCTGTATAATAGACTGTATTTATAATATAAATAATATAAATACAGTCTATCATACAGCATTATTCACATGTGAATAATATAAAGAAAAGTCTATTATACAGCATTATTCACATGTGAATAATATAAATACAGTCTATTATACAGCATTATTCACATGTGAATAATATAAATACAGTCTATTATACAGCATTATTCACATCCCCCTCCACACCCCGGATTGTAAATAATGTAAATAATTCAATGTATATACCCTGATGATTATCTTGTGTGATGACTGTATTATGATGATAGTATATTTCTGATAGTATATATTTGTATCATGAATCAATTTAAGGGGACCCCGACTTAAACAAGTTGAAAAACGTATTCGGGTGTTACCATTTAGTGGTCA
Source organism: Entelurus aequoreus (assembly GCF_033978785.1). Taxonomy (NCBI): domain Eukaryota; kingdom Metazoa; phylum Chordata; class Actinopteri; order Syngnathiformes; family Syngnathidae; genus Entelurus; species Entelurus aequoreus. The sequence goes on from NC_084751.1 coordinate 46,031,993, forward strand.
ATTGTACGGAATATGTACTTCACTGTGCAACCTACTAATAAAAGTCTCAATCAATCAATCAATCAATCAAAGTCTACTATACAGCATTATTCACATGTGAATAATATAAATACACTCTATTATACAGCATTATTCACTTGTGAATAACATAAATACAGTCTATTATACAGCATTATTCACATGTGAATAATATAAATACAGTCTATTATACAGCATTATTCACATGTGAATAATACAAATGCAGTCTATTATACAGCATTATTCCTATGTGAATAACATAAATACAGTCTATTATACATCATTATTCACATGTGAATAATATAAATACAGTCTATTATTATAGCATTATTCACATGTGAATAACATAAATACAGTCTATTATACAGCATTATTCACATGTGAATAACATAAATACAGTCTATTATACAGCATTATTCACATGTGAATAACATAAACACAGTCTACTATACAGCATTATTCACATGTGAATATCATAAATACAGTCTATTATACAACATTATTCACATGTGAATACTATAAATACAGTCTATTATACAGCATTATTCACATGTGAATAATATAAATACAGTCTATTATACATCATTATTCACATGTGAATAATATGAATACAGTCTATTATACAGCATTATTCACATGTGAATAACATACATATAGTCTGTTATACAGCATCATTCACATGTGAATATCATAAATACAGTCTATTATACAGCATTATTCACTTGTGAATAACATACATACAGTCTATTATACAGCATTATTCACATGTGAATAATATAAATACAGTCTATTATACAGCATTATTCACATGTGAATATCATAAATACAGTCTATTATACAGCATTATTCACATGTGAATAATACAAATGCAGTCTATTATACAGCATTATTCACATGTGAATAATATAAATACAGTCTATTATACAGCATTATTCACATGTGAATAGTATAAATACAGTCTATTATACAGTTATTCACATGTGAATAACATAAATACAGTCTATTATACAGCATTATTCACATGTGAATAATATAAATACAGTCTATTATACACCATTATTCACATGTGAATAATATAGATACCGTCTATTATACAGCATTATTCACTTGTGAATAATATAAATACAGTCTATTATACACCATTATTCACATGTGAATAATATAGATACAGTCTATTATACAGCATTATTCACATGTGAATAACATAAATACTGTATATTATACATTTAAGTACAGTACAATAATGAACCTGTTTCACCAACCACAAATGTCCACTGCAGGAGACATTGGTTCTCAGGAGAATAACATAGCTGTATAAGCATTTATTTAATCCAATATTTATGAAATTATTGTTAAACTGCGTCTTTGAGGGGTTCTAATATTAGATATATTCAGTACGACCAGGAGCAAGTGTAGCTAATGAGTGGTGAGTGTATGCATCCACTTGATGTTATTAAAAGAAGGGTAAAGCAGTCCAGCAGGAGGTCAGATGTAAGAGACTGGCTGCGTTACAAACACAGCACATCAGTCACGGTCAAAGCCAACAAACTGCAATGATTTAAGCAAATGTTTACGTTGCAAATTGCCTTCATTTCTCAAAGTGCTCGCCTTAATGTGATCCGGCCAGCTCGCGACTTAAGTCTTACGAGGCATCCTTCGGAAACAGCTGTGCTAATCACGGGACCTTCAGCAGCGGCTAGACCCGGGGCTCGGCTCTTTAGCGCCGCCCTGGAGCTTTTTCAAAATGGTATGAAAATGGGAAAAGGTAACACACATCTCCCTAATTGTTAGAAATCCCACTGTTTGTATTAAACGTGATTCTCTGATGAGAGTACTTGGCGAGCGCCGTTTTGTCCTACTACTTTTGGCGGTCCTTGAACTCACCGTAGTTTGTTTACATGGACAACTTTCTTCAACGATGCCACAGAAAGACCTATTTTATGCCACTCATTCTTTGTCTCATTTTGTCCACCAAACTTGTTAAGCTGTGCGTGAATGCACAAAGGTGAGCTTTGTTGATGTTATTGACTGGTGTGGCGTGCTTACCAAGCATGACTGCAAGCTAATCCATGCTATTTAGGCTAGCTTTATGTACATATTGCATCATTATGCCTCACTTGTAGGTATATGTCAGCTCATTTAAGTTCATATTTCCTCTGTGTATTTAATTTATGTGTGCATTCCTGATAGTTGTTTGTGTGCCATGTTGTTCCAGACCACAGCAAACATTACCCAGCTTGCATAGATTGTTATAAATCCATTCGAAGAAGACAGCCTGTCGTTTCCTTAAACTTGGACACGCACATCTATACCTATTCTAAGCCGGTGATTTTGAGGAGTTATTATCACCCCCTGAGAAGCCTGCATTGTACTAATGTTTTCCAATGTTGTACAAATGTGTAGAATAAATATTACATGTCAACATTTCTGTCAACGAAGATTTGTGTCAGCCTGCGACACATTGTCGTTTTGATAGTAGGCTAATATAGCTAATATAGACACTTACATCATGTGTTGCCTTCTTTATTACAGTTACATAAGACTTTTAAAATAATGTTGATAGTAGGCTAATATAGACACTTGCATCATGTGTTGTCTTCATTATAACACTTATATAAGACTTTTAAAGTCATTTTGATAGTAGGCTAATATAGCTAATATAGACACTTACATCATGTGTTGTCTTCATTATAACACTTATATAAGACTTTTAAAGTCATTTTGATAGTAGGCTAATATAGCTAATATAAACACTTACATCATGTGTTGACTTCATTATAACACTTATATAAAACTTTTAAAGTCATTTTGATAGTAGGCTGATATAACTAATATAGACACTTACATCATGTGTTGACTTCATTATAACACTTATATAAGACTTTTAAAGTCATTTTGATAGCAGGCTAATATAGCTAATATAGACACTTACATCATGTGTTGTCTTCATTATAACACTTATATAAGACTTTTAAAGTCATTTTGATAGTAGGCTGATATAGCTAATATAGACACTTGCATCATGTGTTGCCTTCATTATAACACTTATATAAGACTTTTAAAGTCATTTTGATAGTAGGCTAATATAGCTAATATAGACACTTACATCATGTGTTGACTTCATTATAACACTTATATACGACTTTTAAAGTCATTTTGATAGTAGGCTATTATAGCTAATATAGACACTTACATCATGTGTTGTCGTCATTAGAACACTTATATAGGACTTTTAAAGTCATTTTGATAGTAGGCTAATATAGCTAATATAGACACTTGCATCATGTGTTGTCTTCATTATAACACTTTTATAAGACTTTTAAAGTCATTTTGATAGTAGGCTAATATAGCTAATATAGACACTTACGTCATGTGTTGTCTTCATTATAACACTTATATAAGACTTTTAAAGTCATTTTGATAGTAGGCTAATATAGCTAATATAGACACTTGCATCATGTGTTGTCTTCTTTATAACACTTATATAAGACTTTTAAAGCCCTTTTTTCACCTTTTTTTTTCGGTCAAATACTACTTCCACATTTTTCATCCGATTCAAATTGTCCAACTTCAAACTGTTCAGCCTATTCGAGGATTTCCCTTGACAGATTCTGAACATTTCCCAGAATTCCAGTTTTTCCAGGACATTTTTCCCCATTCAGAATGAATTGGCCATTTTTCAAATTTCCACCATTTCCACATTTTTCAACCGATACAAACCATTCCACCTTCAACATGTTCCATCCATCCTGGACATTCAAACTATTATTTTTCTCAAGTTCCAAAAAAATTCCAGGAATCCCCGTTTTTTAAACCCCTTTTTTCACCTTTTTTTTCGGTCGACTACTACTTCCACATTTTTCATCCGATTCAAATTGTCCAACTTCAAACTGTTCAGCCTATTCGAGGATTTCCCTGACAGATTCTGAACATTTCCCAGAATTCCAGTTTTTCCAGGACATTTTTCCCATTCAGAATGAATTGGCTATTTTTCACATTTCCACCATTTCCACATTTTTCAACCGATACAAACCATTCCACCTTCAACATGTTCCATCCATCCTGGACATTCAAACTATTATTTTTCTCAAGTTCCAAAAAAATTCCAGGAATTCCCGTTTTTTAAAGCCCTTTTTTCAACTTTTTTTTTCGGTCGACTACTCCTTCCACATTTTTCATCCGATTCAAATTGTCCAACTTCAAACTGTTCAGCCTATTCGAGGATTTCCCTGACAGATTCTGAACATTTCCCAGAATTCCAGTTTTTCCAGGACATTTTTCCCATTCAGAATGAATTGGCCATTTTTCACATTTCCACCATTTCCACATTTTTCAACCGATACAAACCATTCCACCTTCAACACATTCCACTCATCCTGGACATTCAAACTATTATTTTTCCCAAGTTTCAAAACATTTTCCAGGAATTCCCGTTTTTTCAAACCCTTTTTTCGGTCGACTACTCCTTCCACATTTTTCATCCGATTCAAACCGTTCCAACTTCAAACTGTTCAGCCTATTCGGGGATTTCCCTTGACATATTCCGAACATTTCCCGGATTTCCCAGAATTCCAGGTTTTCAGGGACATTTTTCCCATTCAGAATGAATTGGCCATTTTTCACATTTCCACCATTTCCACATTTTTCAACCGATACAAACCATTCCACCTTCAACATGTTCCATCCATCCTGGACATTCAAACTATTATTTTTCTCAAGTTCCAAAAAAATTCCAGGAATTCCCATTTTTTAAAGTCATTTTGATAGTAGGCTAATATAGCTAATATAGACACTTACATCATGTGTTGTCTTCATTATAACACTTATATAAGACTTTTAAAGTCATTTTGATAGTAGGCTAATATAGCTAATATAGACACTTACATCATGTGTTGACTTCATTATAACACTTATAAAAGACTTTTAAAGTCATTTTGATAGTAGGCTAATATAGCTAATATAGACACTTACATCATGTGTTGACTTCATTATAACACTTATATAAGACTTTTAATTTTTTGCAGCTCCAGACAGATATTTTTTTGTATTTTTGGTCCAATATGGCTCTTTGCGGACCTCTGGGTTAGACAGTAAAGTGTGCATGATGCAGAAAGGTCTACAATAGGATGGATGAAACTTTAGCTCCCGACCACAAAATCCTAGAAGACGGAGGATTGTTTTCCAGTGCGTAGCCCAGTTGGAGTCTGCCAGAACTACATCCCCACCCAATACAAGAACGGGGACAGTACAGCTGGAGCTTTAGGGATCGCCACTCCAACTTGGAAGACGTCACAAATGCGGCGTTCATTTCCAAACTCAACATTACACACAACAAAGTCGGTCCAGACCAGGCGGACTTGGGTGAACTTCTCCTGACCTCTTCCGCTGCTGCGGTGACATCATTTCACCCCATTAGGACAGAAGAGCAGCCTGGACCGAAGCCATTATGGCCGACTTGGTCAGAGGCCAAACCAAATTGAAAGCAGGACGCAAGATAATGTTTGTGAAGAACTACAGGCCGCTGCATCAAGAGATTGGATTAAGAACTAATCCGGAGCAAATTCCTTTCATTTGGCGATCAATAAATGACAACAATAATAGCTTTACAAAAGGCGCAGCAAGGATGTGCATCAATTTGACCGATACGGTCACTGATAATTGCATAGGATGGAGGACGATATCGGTCTGTCAATCAAAAGATTATCTGTACTTCACATAGAAATGAGTGCAATCAATCAACAATCTGCACACCTGTCGCTGATGAGCTCCCTGGGCGTCTTAAGCCAGTGCAAACCTGCGTTCCGGGCCAGAACGTAGTAACCTGTTCCAGTACAATAAGCCGACTTATCAAGCTCTATGCACACTCTCTCTCTCTCTCTGTGTTTCTCCCTAGGGATGTCCGATAATGGCTTTTTGCTGATATCCGATATTCCGATATTGTCCAACTCTTTAATTACCGATATATACAGTCGTGGAATTAACACATTATTATGCCTAATTTGGACAACCAGGTATGGTGAAGATAAGGTCCTTTCTTAAAAAAAAATTAATAAAATAAAATAAGATAAATAATTTAAAAACATTTTCTTGAATAAAAAAGAAAGTACAACAATATAAAAACAGTTACATAGAAACTAGTAATTAATGAAAATGAGTAAAATTAACTGTTAAAGGTCATGTGTGCTTACGGACTGTATCCCTTGCAGACTGTATTGATATATATTGATATATCATGTAGGAACCAGAATATTAATAACAGAAATAAACAATGAGTGTAAATGGGGGAGGGAGGTTTTTTTTGGCTTGGTGCACTAATTGTAAGTGTATCTTGTGTTTTTTATGTTGATTTAATTAAAAAAACCAAAACAAAAACAATATTGATAATTAAAAAAAACGATACCGATAATTTCCGATATTACATTTTAAAGCATTTATCGGCCGATATTATCGGACATCTCTATTCCTCCCCCTTGTCTCGTGTCCCTTGTCGTTCCAGCAGCATTTCCACCGTTCCCTGATTACGAGCTGTGTGTCTCGTCTCCCCGTATCCCCTCTGGTTCCCTGGCTGCCTCTTGGATCCCGACCTCCCGCCTGGACACGGACTCTGCCCTTGACCTCACACCATGAATTGATTAACGTGGGCCCCGACTTAAACAAGTTGAAAAACTTATTCGGGTGTTACCATTTGGTGGTCGATTGTACGGAATATGTACTGTACTGTGCAATCTACTAATAAACATTTAAAATAATCAATCAAAAACCTGCCCACGGACCTCCGAGCTTGCCCTGCCCCCCTCGGACTTCCGCGCCTCGCTCAACACTACCGGTAACACGCAACAGCCATTCACTACACATAGTCGCACACCACACACATTTGGATTAGTTTTACATTCCATACTTTTGTAAATAGTACTAAACAGAGCTAAAACGACGTCCCTTTCATTATGTGCCGTCTTCCCCCCCCCCCCACCTCTGTACCGTAACACAAACATGGTGTCTCTTTTATTAACATTCTACTTATTTGTGCTTTGCTGCCACACACAAGCAAACAAGTGTATTCCGAGCAAGAAGTCAATTGAAAGCAGAGTGAAAGTACCACACATGCCTGTGGAAATGGTTCCAATAGTACACTGTTGTCAAACTCAAGGCCCGAGGGCCAGATCTGGCCCGTCACTTCATTTTATTCGGCCCCTCGAAAGCCTGGATATAATATGCGTCATTAAAGTACTTTATATTTTCCTACTAAATGTATTAGTTTTTTTCCATTTTGACAGAAAAAACATACATGTACTCAATGCAATCGCATATTTTTTTTAAATAAATATTATAACAAATATATGATCATACATTCAAACAATGTTTTTGTTCAACTATGAAATAAATATTTTTTAACTGCTTGGCTTATGATTTCAAAGCAAGTTTTTCATCAAATTTTACAAATATATTTTACAGCAAATTTATGAAATTTACTGTGGTTTTACAGCATTTTACTGTACATGAAAAAAATGTTTTTTTTTGCCATACATTTTTTTTTACTATAAAAAAATCAGTGGTACTGTTTTGCTATTCACAATAGTCCACGGTAAAATCTACAGTTGTCGTTTTTACGGCAAAATCCGCCAGCTAAATTGCCAGAATTTTACTGTAAAAATGCGGTTGTATTTTTACAGTAAATAAACACTGTATATTTTACAGTGAAATCCAATCAACTGAGCAGCCAGTTTTGTACCTTGAAAAACAATGGTACTGTTTTGTCCATTTACAGTAACATGCTGAAAAAAACACTGTACACTGACCTGATACTATTTTTTTTAACTGTAAAATCTACAACATTTGTTTACATTGTATATAAAAAACAAAATCATAAAATGCATAGGCAATTGTGAAATAATATAATTTACTGTTAGAAGTGGCCCTCTGAGGGCAAATATAACTGATATGGCCCTCAATTAAAACCAGTTTGACACCCCTGCAATAGGGATTTTAATAAAAGTTATGTCAGAGTTCCGAAGATAGTCCATCACAAAGGACAAAAGAGCTTTGAAAACAAACCAAGAAATGGAGCCGAGTCCACACCAGACTAAAGTTTGCAGTGACCGCCTTGTCAATGTTTGTATGAACATAACAGTTGTGCGGTAAAATAAACTGTAAAAATCTGTTTATGAGATGTTTATTGTTCCTATTCCACCTCGATAAACTTACAAATGAGCAGGTTTGTTTAGGAAACATTCGCATAGAATGGATCGGTGCGTTGTTTTTGCGATGTTTAGCAACAAGAACACCTTGTTAAGTAGTATCGACACATACAATAATGTTAATACACTATCAATACACGGAAAAACACATGATAACCAAAGATGGGCAGAGTAGACACTCTTATCACATTATAATTTTGTATGCATAGCATAAACATGCTGGGAATTAAGCTTGAAGGATAGTTTGAAGACAAAACATTACTAAAAGTCCCAGTTGGCATCAGTATCGTCATTATGTACAGTCGTGGTCAAAAGTTTACATGTAAAAACACATAATTTTGCTCCAGAAGGTTTTATATCTGTCCATGTGGTGTCAGATGAAACAAAAATTTAGCTGTTTGGCCACAATACCCAGCAATATGTTTGGAGGAGAAAAGGTGAGGCCTTTAATCACAGGAACACCAAACCTACCGTCAAGCATGGTGGTGGTAGTATTATGCTCTGGGCCTGTTTTTTCTGCCAATGGAACTGGTGCTTTACAGAGAGTAAATGGGACGATGAAAAAGGAGGATTACCTCCAAATTCTACAGGACAACCTAAAATAATCAGCCCGGAGGTTGGGTCCTGGCCGCAGTTGGGTGTTCCAACAGGAAAATGACCCCAAACACAGGTCAAAAGTGGTAAAGGAATGGCTAAATCAGGCTAGAATGAAGGTTTTTAGAATGGCCTTCCCAAAGTCCTGACTTAAACGTGTGGAAAATGCTGAAGAATCAAATCCTTGTCAGAAAACCAACACATTTAGCTGAACTGCACCAATTTTGTCAAGAGGAGTGGTCCAAAATTGAAGCAGAAGCTTGCCAGAAGCTCGTGGATGGCTACCAAAAGCGGGTTCCCTCTTCTCTCAATTAAAAAAATAAGTAGAAAAGATTGAACAATTGTTACGATGATACTGAGAGGGAAATGTAACACAAGTCCGTCTGGAAGGATACTACAAGGTTTCAAGTGTTTTGTCTGAGGCTCTCGAGACGTTAGTGAGGGTCTAAGTTTGATGTGAGTAGAGAGTTGAAGTACCTGATCGGAGTACTGACTTTTCTCAAGCCGTTTCAAATTGCTTCATGTAAAAGTCTCGTCTAGTGATTCCCCTGACTGACTTCCATGCAACCAGTGTCAGAATGTTTGCACCAACAACCAACAACAGGACACTGTGCTTGTAGGCTGAAATTGGCGGTCGTACTTGACGGCCGGAACCACTTCATGGCTTCCACAATAGTTATGGACTATAAAACTAGACGTTGAGTATTCGCTCCACATACATGGCGGACAATAACGGATAGTCTGCTTTGCCGGTCCAAATGCATTCACTATTTATCGTAGTCTTCACTCGTCTCTCCTCCGACAAATGGACAAAGTTTTTCACCAAGTAGAATCCCAGCTGACCTGGATATTGGAAAGTTCTCTTTCTGATCCTCCGACACAACACACTCCTTGACAAACATACCCCACCAGGCCGGCGTTCTTCCAGGCCTTATCCTAAACCGTCGCTCAACATTGCTATGTTGCCGTCTGAGATGTGTTGTATCCTAAATAGCTGCAGTTTCCTTCTCTTAAAGTATTCATGTGTGATTTCCACAAGCTTCCACAAGCTTCAAAACAAAACAAAACAAAACTGGTATGGTAGCAACAAGCGCCTGGTAGCTCACCCCGATTAATACTGACTCAGTTTGTACGGTTTCTGTATTTATAGTCCGATCAGTAAGAATCCTGATGTCACATTTACATTAAATACAATATACATGCTGTTTAATTTACAGTGTAGAAACTCAGGGCCGGCCTGTGTTGTAGGCCGTATAGGCAAATGCTAAGGGCGCCGTCCATCAGGGGGCGCCACGCCAGTGCCACAAATGTTGGAGAAAAAAAAAAAATAGTATAAAATTTAGTACTATGATTTCTAAATATAAAAAATAATCCCACGTTAATTAAAATGCAAAGTAAAGCCTATTTAATAGAAATATTATTTGTTACAACATTACGGTGCGCCCCCTCCCTTCCCGTATCATGACTCTTTTTGGACTCACCACGTCAAAAAATCAACACAAGATGTCAAAACGGCCAAAACTGTCTGGTGCCTAGGGAAGAAAAAATAGAAAAGAAGAGGAGGAGAAACGAGAAAAAAGACAGAGGTAGCAGGTAGGTAACATTAGCCTACATTAAATTATTTGTCTGTTACAGAATGTGATAGTAACCTGGCTTCTTAGCATTAAGCTATTGCTACATGATTCGGCAATTGCTAATCAATAAATAGCTAGTTCTGTTTTAACGTCGGGTTAATATTGTGGAGGGGGCTAAATTGTTATGGAAAAAAATAATGTAACGTTAGGTAATTACAGTACTCCCACCTTACATTCCTCAGGGACATTTGTATTAGATATTTTCAGCAGGTGTTTTTTGTTGACATTGTTATTGCCTTCTGGTTAGCTAATGTTTGCCCTGCAGGTAATAGTCACTTTTCCACCCCTTTATATATTAGGTATAGTTGTAAGCCTAGTTGTTAAAGTGCACATCATTAATGTTAATTAAGCAATATCACATGAGAGGGAATGCTGTTTTTGAATTTGAGCACTGCTGTGATTCGGTTAAAGATAATCATAACATAACATTCTCATATAATATGTTAATTTGCTTTCTTTGAGTAAAAAAAAAGGTCAAAGACAAACCTATTCGGTTTCTTGTGAGTATATACACTTTACTGCCGATGTGGGGGGGAGCGCCACCTAAAATCTTGCCTAGGGCGCCAGATTGGTTAGGGCCAGGCCTGTAGAAACTCATGATGTAGAAATGTTTCCGGAAACATTTTATTGGCCACTTGGTCGACAAACAGAATGCTTTCTGTACTCTTTATGATCAATAAATGTGCACATGTAGACATTTTTACTTAAGATTTTTTATATTTAAAAAAATGATTGTAAACATGCAGCAAATACATTTATAACACTTTTTAATGAATAAATATTGTATATTTTTTTCATTATTTCATTTTTTGTTAGTTTTTTTTTATCAAAGTTGCCTTTTTTTTGCCTACCCTGACCACACGTCTCTGACCAATATTAAAAAAAAGACCCTTCGTTTTTTCCATTGCTTATAAATTAGAGCCTATCACAGCAGACTTCCGGCCAAAGGTCAACCACAGAGCACACATCAGTCACACGTCAACCACTAGCCCAACGATTCATCTTTGGTCCAATCAGTTAGTCCCATAAATCATCATACAAAATAACACTGACCAAATGCACAAATGTATAATAAATACATGTATTACACATCAAATACATATTTGTATTTCTTCATTGAATAAAGTACACAGATGAAGTTAATATTTTCTTATTTCCAAGACTTAAAATCCATAAAGATGTCACACGTTGACGTAATAAAACAAACCCGCGTTGAGTTATGGAGTTTCTCTGCCACTTTTTGCATATTGGAACATCTGTTAGGCGTGGCGGACATCTCCGACATGACTTTTAATGAGGCCCGAGCTTGTGAGCGCGTCAATGTGTGCGCTCCGTACTTGCATAAGCGGATGAAGCACGGACCATAACTCATTCACCCAGACCACTTAGCTGTATTAGTCTATAACAAAATATAAATATTTCAAAACATGCACATGAAAAACAAGCAAAGTAGCTGCAGGGCGGGGGACGGGATGGGGGGAAAGGGGGTGGGGAGGTGGGGGGGATGCGCCATAACTCAACTTTGGGCCACTTAGTGTTAATACAAAGCAAATACGGGATATTTCAAATCCTAAAGTAAAACAAACAGACGTGTTCTCCGAGTGCCCTCCATCCTCTCCTCACATCTTTTCCGTTTCGTGCCGCACATTTATACACACACATCCAATAATAATATGTTGTTGGGATTAGAACATGACTCCATCATGCTTTAAACGTGATAGCCACAGGAAGGAGAAGGGATGCAACCCAACACTGCAAAAAGTGAAATCTGAGTAAGATGAAATATGTCAAATAAGGCTGATATTTGCTTATTTTCTGTCTGATAAGATCATTCTTCTCACTAAGCGGATTTTATGTTAGAGTGTTTTACTTGTTTTAAGGGTTTTGGTCCTAAATGATCTCAGTAAGATATTGTTGCTGAGATGTTATGACCTATATTGAGTGAAACATGCTTGAAACTAGAATATCAACTGTTATGTCATCAACACTCACAAGTATAAAACTGCTTTTTCAAAGTAAGAATTTCTTATTTCAAGCATGAAATAAAAAATCATGACTTTGACACAACTGTGTCTTATAACTAATGACAGACGAATGGACTTTGCTGTTTTATTTTCAATTAAACCATAGAACATACGTACCCATATAGCAGTACAGTTGGCACAGTACAGCAAACTGACAGTTAATATTGAAACATTTAACATGTGACATTTCAAACAATTTTGAACAGAAATAGTTCATGCACATTCAGATAAATTCTACAAAATTACAATACAAAAAATATTATATATATATATATATATATATATATATATATATATATATATATATATATATATATATATATATATATATATATATATATCTATATATATCTATATATATATATATATATATATAGATATATATATAGATATATATAGATATATATGTATATATCATGTTTTTATTGTAATTTATATATATTTGTATTTAAATTATATATAAATATAATTTAAATAAAAATATATATAAATTACAATAAGAAAAATGCAAAATAAAAATAAGAAAATATATATATGTACACTACCGTTCAAAAGTTTGGGGTCACCCAAACAATTTTGTGGAATAGCCTTCATTTCTAAGAACAAGAATAGACTGTCGAGTTTCAGATGAAAGTTCTCTTTTTCTGGCCATTTTGAGCGTTTAATTGACCCCACAAATGTGATGCTCCAGAAACTCAATCTGCTCAAAGAAAGGTCAGTTTTGTAGCTTCTGTAACGAGCTAAAGTGTTTTCAGATGTGTGAACATGATTGCACAAGGGTTTTCTAATCATCAATTAGCCTTCTGAGCCAATGTACCATTAGAACACTGGAGTGATAGTTGCTGGAAATGGGCCTCTATACACCTATGTAGATATTGCACCAAAAAGCAGACATTTGCAGCTAGAATAGTCATTTACCACATTAGCAATGTATAGAGTGTATTTCTTTCAAGTTAAGACTAGTTTAAAGTTATCTTCATTGAAAAGTACAGTGCTTTTCCTTCAAAAATAAGGACATTTCAATGTGACCCCAAACTTTTGAACGGTAGTGTGTGTATATATATATATATATATATATATATATATATATATATATATATATATATATATATATATATATATATATATATATATATATATATATATATATATATATATATATATATATATATCATTTTTTTTATTGTAATTTGGAAGAATTTATCTGAATGTGCATGAACTATTTCTGTTCAAAATAGTTTGAAATGTCACATGTTAAATGTTTAAATATGAACTTAATTTACTGAACTAGGATAGGATAGGATAGGTCTTTATTGTCATTGCACAAGTACAACAAAACTTTGTTTTTAGCACAAACCCGTTCAAGCTGAGACAAACAAACCGTGTACGGGGTTACAGAACAGGAACGCTGATGAGTCGCCACAAGGCGCCCCGTAAAAGATTTAGAAGAAGGTAAAACGCTGGGGTAGGATGAGTAAAAAAAATACAATCTAGACTGGGCTCCTAAGGGGGCCCAGTCTGGAGTGGGAAAAAACCTCCATAAGCACATATACATATTACAACATACATCTCGAGATATCTAGCAACAGAGGGAAGGGAGTGCGGGGTCATGATGGTAGGGCCGCAGCTCTCAGGCGCTGACCGTCCTTTCATCACCCCTATGGGATTTGCGTCGAGGGCGGGGGTATGTATGTGTGGCGTATATTTTTGTGGATGCCCGCACTTGGCGCGACGATGCCATTTTATCGATGGGAAAATGCAAGAAATGTAATGCCGAGCGCATATCATTATGTCAAGATAATGGCGCTAGCATTTACTTCATTTAAGAATATTTTTCAACATATTGAGAAAAAGGGTCTCATATTTTGTTTTTCTACCAAGAAAAGTGCAGTTGTTATTAGTGAGAATATACTTATTTTAAGGTATTTTTGGGTTCGTTGAGGTTAGCTAATTTGACTTGTTTTGGAAAGTCTTGACAAGCCAAATGTTCTTGTTCTATTGGCAGATCATTTTGCTTAGTTCAAGTAAATTACCCCTCATTTTTGTATTTTTTTGTCGTGTTTTTGAACACTGACTTTTTGGAGTGAAGCAAACATGTTTTTTAAGGGGAAAGAAGCAATTAAGAGCTGCAGCAGAAGTGGATGAGAGAATAATAGCGATATTACAGTTAGGCGCAGTTAAGAATAGCGATTGGGGAAAAAAAAGTGAAAAGTTCGTAAAAGCAAGCCGGCAGAAAGAGGAAGCTATTAGTGATTGTCTGGGTGATCAGTTCTTGTTGCTCTTATTACATTGCCAGGCTCTGATGCAGTCCAGAGTCAGCTTGAGCACAGCCAACCATCACTCATGCACTAATGGCCAGCTGGCGTATTGCTACTGTGTGTGTGTGTGTGTGTGTGTGTGTGTGTGTGTGTGTGTGTGTGTGTGTGTGTGTGTGTGTGTGTGTGTGTGTGTGTGTGTGTGTGCGGTGTAAAAGAGTGGGCACTTGGATTAGGTCCGTTTGTGCGGGCCAGTGGTGCGTTTGTGTGCTGTGCTTGCACGGGCGAATGTATTTTAATTAGGGGTTATGTTAGGATAAACACAAAATACTGCATAAGTTGTTTTCCCCCTTAAAAATGTGCTGAAAAACAGAAAAGTGGATTTAAAAAAAAAAAAAAAGAAGAGTGATCCACGTTGAGGTTTTGCGACGTTTTCTTACGCGGAAAAAAAATACATATTTAAAATTGATTGTTTTCTGGCAGGACGCTCCTTACTTAACATTTCTTTGAAGAATTGTACTTTTTGTCATTTTAATGCAACGTACATTTCACTTCTACTTGAGTATTATTGTGAAGAGAAAATGCTTTTACTCCGTTACATTGAGTTTCATTCCAGTCAGGGCCGGCCCGTGGCGTAGGCCGTATAGGCAAATGCCAGTGCCACAAATGTTGGAGGGAAAAAAAAAAAAAAAAAAAAAAGTTGGTACTATTATTTCTAAATACATAAAAAAAATCCACGTTAATTAAAATGCAAAGTAAAGCCCATTTAATATAAATATTATTTGTTACAACATATCTCATATTTTCGACTTGTTATCTCACAATCCTGACCTTGTATTTCATGATTTTGACTTTTTATCTCATATTTTCTGCTTTTTTATCTCACAATCATGACCTTGTATGTCATGATTTTGACTTTTTATCTCATATTGTTGGCTTGTTATCTCACAATCATGATCTGTATGTCATGACTTTGACTTTTTATGTCATATTTTCTGCTTGTTATCTCACAATCATAACCTTGTATGTCATGATTTTGAATTTTTATATTTTTGACTTGTTATCTCACAATCATGATCTGTATGTCATGATTTTGACTTTTTATCTCATATTTTCTGCTTGTTATCTCACAATCATAACCTTGTATGTCACGATTTTGAATTTTTATATTTTTGACTTGTTATCTCACAATCATGATCTGTATGTCATGATTTCGACTTTGTATCTCATATTGTTGGCTTGTTAGCTCACAATCATGACCTTGTATGTCATATTTTTTACTTGTTATCTCAAAATCATGATCTGTATGTCATGATTTTGACTTTGTATCTCATATTTTTGACTTCTTGTCTCACAATCATGACCTTATATGTCATGATTTAGATTTTTTTATCTCATACATTTGACTTGTTATCTCACAATCATGATCTGTATGTCAGGATTTAGATTTTTTATCACATTTTTTCTGTTTGTTATCTCACAATTATGATCTGTATGTCATGATTTTGAGTTTTTATCCCCCCCCCGCACGGTGCGCCCCCTTCCTTCCCGCATCATGACTCTTTTTCGACGTCACCACATAAAAAAAATCAACACAAGATGTCAAAACGGCCAAAACTGTCAGGTGCCCAGGGGAGAAAAGAAGGGGAGGAACGAGAAAAAGACAGAGGTAGCAGGTAGGTAACGTTAGCCTACATGAAACTATTTGTCTGTTACAGAATGTGATAGTAACCTGGCTTTTTAGCATTAGGCTAATGTTACATGATTCGGCAATTGCTAATCAATAAATGGCTAGTTCTGTTTTAACGTCGGGTTAATACTGTGGAGGGGGCTAAATTGTTATGGAAAATAATAATGTAACGTTAGGTAATTACAGTACTCCCTGGTGTACAGTCATTTGTAAGTCATTCTAGTTAATGCAATATTAAAAAGCACAAATAGAGAACTCTGTAGGATCCCCTTTTTTTGTAATATAGTTGTTAAAGTCATACTGGTTTGATATCTTGTTTTGTGCAGTGCCTTATTTATATTGTATTTTTAATTTATTTTATGCAACTTGTTGACACGTTTTATTTTGTGTTTATGTATGTAAAAAATATTGTATTTCATATATTCATTTTTTATTTTTTGTATTCATTTATTTATCCATATTTTTTTTATCTTGTTAACTATTCTGATTGTTAATTTGCTTTTTTTTAAGTAAAAAAAAAAAGGTCAAAGACAAAGCTATTCGGTTTCTTGTGAGTATATACACTTCACTGCCGATGTGGGGGGGGGGCGCCACCTAAAATATTGCCTAGGGCGCCAGATTGGTTAGGGCCGGGCCTGATTCCAGTCAGTACATTTATTTATACCATTACTATTTTCTTTTGATTACTGCTTGTAAAGATGCATTTACTTGAATTCGTACACGGGCGCGGTCACATGACTCTGTTTGACCTATCCAATGTGAGCACTAGTAGAGTTTGACTCCATTTCACCAATCAAATGGAGCCTTGCAGTCACATAACAGAACTTAAACCACACACTGTAAAAAGTGACATGATGTCAACTCTTCAATGTTAGCTTACACACCAGGAAAAATACCATTTATATGATGTGCTGTCATCTGTGTCAGGATAAATGTTCACATTTTAGCCTACAAGAAATCCACTTCCAACTAAAGACAACATGTTGTAAGTTGTGAATGTTTTTTTTTTTAAAGTTTTAGCTAACATTAGTTCTGTTATAACATCATAACATCATCATTACCATGAATGGATTTACGTGGACCCCGACTTAAACAAGTTGAAAAACTTATTCGGGTGTTACCATTTAGTGGTCAATTGTACGGAATATGTACTGTACTGTGCAATCTACTAATAAAAGTTTCAATCAATCAATCAATCAATAAGTGACTGTAAAGTGCCTATTTCAAAGTAGATGCTGTAGTAGTCTTTCTTTGTCTCTCATGCACACAGGGTGTTGGCCGATTCAACGGCAACATGCACCCCTGGGGCCAGCGCCCATCAGCATCCTGCCCATGTGAAACCGAGGAACAGACCTCTGCCCACCACAATATCAGCAATATCACAACAGGTGATATTGTACGTAACTTTTAAAGAAGAAATACGTTTTAGCACATCAACATTGGATTTACAAAAGTCCTTTAAAATTTATACCAAAGAAATGGCCAACTCTTTCATTTTCCAGACACGATAAAGGCCTATCCATCCATCCATCTTCTTCCACTTCGTCCAGCTCCTCCCGGGGGATCTCGAGGTGTTCCCAGGCCAGCCGGGAGACATAGTCTTTCCAACGTGTCCTGGGTCTTCCCCGTTGTCTCCTACCGGTCGGACGTGCCTGAAACACCTCCCTCAGGAGGCGTTCGGGTGGCATCCTGACCAGATGCCTGAACCACCTCATCTGGCTCCTCTCCATGTGGAGGAGCAGCGGCTTTACTCTGAACTCCTCCCGGATGACAGAGCTTCTCACCCTATCTCTAAGGGAGAGACCTGCCACCCGAAGGAGGAAACTCATTTTGGCCGCTTGTACCCGTGATCTTGTCTTTTCGGTCTTAACCCAAAGCTCATGAGGATGGGAACGTAGATCGACCGGTAAATTGAGAGCTTTGCCTTCCGGCTCAGCTCCTTCTTCACCACAACGGATCGCATTACTGAAGACGCCACACTGATCCGCCTGTCGATCTCACCATCCACTCTTCCCTCACTCGTGAACAAGACTCCGAGGTACTTGAACTCCTCCACTTGGGGCAAGATCTCCTCCCCAACCCGGAGATGGCACTCCACCCTTTTCCAGGTGAGGAATCATGGACTCGGACTTGGAGGTGCCGATTCCCATCCCAGTCGAACCGGTCCAGTGAGAGCTGAAGATCCCGGCCAGTTGAAGCCATCAGGACCACATCGTCTGCAAAAAGCGGAGACCTAATCCTGCAGCCACCAAACCAGATCCCCTCAACGCCCTGACTGGGCCTAGAAATTTTGTCCATAAAAGTTATGAACAGAATGGGTGACAAAGGGCAGCCTTGGCGGAGTCTGACCCTCACTGGAAACGTGTCCGACTTACTTCCGGCAATGCGGACCAAGCTCTGACACTGATCATACAGGGAGCGGACCGCCACAATCAGACAGTCCGATACCCCATACTCTGAGCACACACGGTCGGATGCCTTCTCCAAGTCCACCATGACGATAAAGGCCTAAATAACTATAAACACATTCCTTGTGATAACACAAATAGAAAGTGTCTTACATGTAGTAATCATTTGTGGACGGACAAAAGACAACATTAAAGCCTACTGTGAGGTCAAGGCTTGAGTTTGCAGCTTCGACATTTGACAGACTGTTGACGGATTGAAATCATTCTCTACTTTTCTCCAAGTTCCATTTGCGGGAAAGCACAGAGCTTCAACTAATGACAAATTCCATCTTCAGGCCTCGTTGACGGTTTGGTAAACACAAAGCACTCCGAGTATTCTTTATGATTCCAAATCGCATTAGTCAGTAAACACACCATTAAATATAAACCTCTCACTCCTTTGACCTTTGGAAAGTTACGAGTAGTTTTAGTGTATAGTGCCTCAGAAACGGGTTTCTCTCATAACAAAAAAAAAACAAGAATACTGTACATCTTTTATACAACGTCATGCCTGAGAAGAGAAAGAGAGGAGTGCATTATAAAGGTCATGGATAATGATTCATTTCAAAATGTATCCGTTGTGACATTAGTCATAATACACTTGTTCCTCATTACAAGCACATTAGTGTGAGTAAAGAGTCTGCTCTCCATTACACTAAAAGTACTCCAAAGAGGGGAGTTTAATGTTCAGTCCTTGTTAATGCAGACGGGTATGATCGGAGGCATTCTGATGCAAAAATGCACCTTTGCAAGGCTTCAAGGCCCACGTAGTGGTAGTCTGCTAGTACTTGGCGTAGGATACGAATAGGGCATCTTCTGTTTTATGACTTGCAAAGGACCAAAAATGTAGAAATTGAGACTACTGCAGCTCGCTGGCTCCCAAACCGAGCAAAATGCCAAACACTCTGTAAGTATATGTCAATAGGACTCTGTAAGTAGCAGTAACTCTGTTGTACTAACTCTGCGGTACACAAGTACACAACTCTGTTGTAAGTAACTCTGTAAGTAACAGAAACACTCAGTAACACTCTGTAAGTATATGTCAATAGGACTCTGTAAGTAACAGTAACTCTGTTGTACTAACTCTGCGGTACACAAGTACACAACTCTGTTGTAAGTAACTCTGTAAGTAACATAAACACTCAGTAAGACTCTGTAAGTACATGTCAATAGGACTTTTCAAAACAAGGCTCCCAAACCAAGCAAGATGCCAAACACTCTGTAAGTAAAACTAAAGTACTTTGGTCCATGTGTCTATAGTAGGGTTGCACGGTATAATACTAGTACCGGTATACTCTAAAGCAGGGGTCACCAAACTTTTTGAAAGCAAGAGCTACTTCTTGGGTAGTGATTAATGCGAAGGGCTACCTGTTTGATACACACTTAAATAAATTGCCAGAAATAGCCAATTTGCTCAATTTACCTTTAACTCTATGTTATTATTAATAAGTAATGATATTTATCTTTGTGGAAACACTGATCATCTTAATGATTTCTCACATTAAATATATATAGAAACAGATAAATATCAATATGCAACACATTATTTTTATATTTTCTCTAAGTGCACATTTTTCAAATTGAACATTTTCAAATGATCACTTCTAAGACAGTCTTGTGAAATCACAATATCCCTTTTTAACTAGCTAGCCACTAACATTTTTTTTTAACGAATCATGAATTACTTTGCACCATGTTTGTACAAATAATAACTCATGTAAAATACAAAAAAAATTAAAAAAAATTGTAATTTTTCCTGATTAAGATTAATTTTAGAATTTTGATGACATTTTTTAAATAGGTTAAAATCCAATCTGCACTTTGTTAGAATATCAATCAATCAGATCTGATTTGTTCGTGAATGCCACAGCGCTTCAATCTTTTGATCAAATTTGATACTCTAAGATTTAATAATGCAATATTAATTTAATATTCCAAAATGCAACACGGAACGACACAGGAAGTCTTTCATACCGACAGCCATCAGAATGTACAATACATATGTTCCTTTTTGACTGTACTTAAATGTATAATGTATTCATGTTATTCACACGTGAATATTATTCACATGTGAATAATGCTGTATAATAGACTATTTATATTATTCACATGTGAATAATGCTGTATAATAGACTATATTTATTTTATTCACATGTGAATAATGTTGTATAATAGACTGCATTTATGTTATTCACATGTGAATAATGCTGTATAATATACTGTATTTATATTATTCACATGTGAATAATGCTGTGTAATAGACTGCATTTATGTTATTCACATAAGAATAATGCTGTATAATAGACTGTATTTATATTATTCACATGTGAATAATGCTGTATAATAGACTGTATTTATATTATTCACATGTGAATAACGATGTATAATAGATTGTTTTTATATTTTTCACATGTGAATAATGGTGTATAATAGACTGTATTTATATTATTCACATGTTAATAATGCTGTATAATAGACTGTATTTATGTTATGTATAATAGACTGTATTTATATTATTCACATGTGAATAATGCTGTATAATATACTGTATTTATGTTATTCACATGTGAATAATGCTGTATAATAGACTGTATTTATGTTATTCACATGTGAATTATGATGTTTAATAGACTGTGTTTATATTATTCACATGTGAATAATGCTGTATAATAGACTGTATTTATGTTATTCACATGTGAATGATGGTGTATAATAGACTGTATTTATATTATTCACATGTAAAAAATACCCAAGTGTCTATTGTGAGCAAACGGTGGTGCTGAATTCCCCTCAGGGATCAATAAAGTACTTTCTATTCTATTATATTCTATTATAATAATGCAGAAAAACAAAAGAGAGTTAGTTTTCTGTTCCTAATTGGTATTTATTGTATTCTCAATGTTAATTAATCCATCCCTCAACTTTATTACTTTCTCCAAGAATGTCCATAGTAATCAATTAGGCAAACGGCAAGGTTTATTAATCTTTTCCAAACTTTTTTTTTTTAATATCAACTGCTTGAAACGAGAGTAACGCATAATAAATGGTAAGTACTTGTACTGCTTTGTACTTGTAGTAGTACAAAGTAGTAAGAAATAATAATAAGCTAATTCTCTAAACTGGGGTTTTTGTGTGAATGGCAAAGTGAGCCCCCCTCCCCCCCCTCCACCTTAGAGACTATAATATGGCTAGGGTCTCCCCTACTGGGACCAGAGAAACTACATTTTCCGGATCATATTTTGTGGAGTTTGCGGCTCACCTCAGACTACGTTGACTTGTTCACTGCAGGATTTATTTTTGCCTTTGACATCGCGGAAGTTGGCTTGGCCAGTTCTTTATTTTTCTCAAGCTGCTGCAGCAACTCCCTTGAAATCTTCTGGCGGTATCGAAGAATGGTCGCATTTGCTTCTCCACCTTGTCTGCTAATTAACAACGTAGGGCAGATCTTTGAGATGTAAACTGTAACTGCCATTATGCTGTGCAGTTTTCTAAGTCTTGAACTATACAAAGTATTTCAATGGTTGGCATCTGCCCTTTTGCATGACATACTAGTTACTATAGTCATCTAATTAGTTACTATAATAATGTAATTAGTTACTATGGTGGTCTAAATCACAGCACCTTAGACCAGGTACCAAGCAGTGTGGGTGGGGAGCGTTTCCACAGAGTTTCCGGGAATAGCCTGTCAGTGACAGACGCGGAATTAGATTTTTACAACAAAGTTCTAAAACTTAGTGATATATCAGATATATCAGATTGTAGGTGGGTTTATTTTTTACCCTCCGCGTTCATATTTCGCTGTGTTTGTTGCATTTTTGTTTATTGTAAAATATGTCAATGGAGAGGGGGTGTGACGTTCATATGTTGTCAATATTCAGTGTTTTATCCTTCATAGTTAATATTGTAAATCCCAATGTTCGTGTATATTCTGGGTGTCTCATTCAGTAAAAAAAAAAAAAAATTCCATTCCATTTTTTAAGGCGGTCAGTCATAACGTTTTTAGCATTCAGATATTATTGTGAGGTTTTGTATTAGTGTGTCACGGCGAGGTTTATGCACCTTACTGCGAGGTTTGTTCCCCCGGGATGCAAACGGACTATTCTGGACAAGGTGTGCAGGTAGGAACATATTTATTAATCTTCTCAAAACTCAAAGTACTACAAAAAAAACGGAACACAAGGCGAAGGCACAACGCGCTGACCGCACTTGGAGCTAAACTAACACTTAGCATAAACTATGGCAAGGAAAACGTACTAGCTATGGCATGAACAAACAAAAAATACGTATACAAGGCATGAAGCGAACACGTGGCATAAACTTGGAATCAGACATGAACCGAACAATGACGCCAGGCCGACTGACCGGCAAAGGCAGGCTTGATTAGAGCCAGGTAAGCGTCCCGAACACCAGCGGCAGCTGAGAATCATACGCAACCATGGCAACCAAAACAAACAAGAGTGCACAAAAAACCGGAACTATGGAGTTTAACTAACACAACATAACGAAAACCGGAATACCGGCCCGCAGACACATTTTTTTCCCTCTAAATTTGCCCCCCACCCCGAGTCAGGCCTGTCGTAGGGGGAAGCGCTCCATGCTTTGGGGCGGTATAGCTCGGCCGTGCCAGCAACTTGAGGGTTCCGGGTTCGATCCCCGCTTCCGCCATCCTAGTCACTGCCGTCGTGTCCTTGGGCAAGACACTTTACCCACCTGCTCCCAGTGCCACCCACACTGCTTTAAATGTAACTCAGATATTGGGTCTCACTATGTAAAGCACTAGAGAAAAAGCGCTACATAAATACAATTCACTTCAGTTCACGGAAAAAAAACAATGACATCACCTACAAAAAATACCTTTTCATTTCTACTTCTAACACACACACACACACACACACACACACACACACACACACACACACACACACACACACACACACACACACACACACACACACACACACACACACACACACACACACACACACACACACACACCTTGACAGACACTGCATTGTGATCGAAGGAAAACAATCTCAAATCTTTGGAGAGTCCTTGGTCAGAATCCCTTGATTGTGCGGTCACTTTGAAGGGCAATTTTGTCCGTCTCACGGAAACAGGCGTGTGTGTGTGCGTGCGTGCATGAAAAGAGTGTGTGTTGTCTTAGCAGCGGGGGGTCAGTCACCGAGGGTGTTAGGGAATTTTCTATCCAAATATTCCTGTGTAACTGGAGACGTGGGTGTACGGAGCTGACGGTGTGTGTGCCCACGTGGTCCGTATAACCTGCAAGTGCTTGTCTGTCTGGTGCATGCATGAGTAGGGGTGTGTGTGTGTGTGTGTGTGTGTGTGTGTGTGTGTGTGTGTGTGTGTGTGTGTGTTCTTGTATGTATACCCTTCTTGAGACATCAACAAGCAAAAGTAGCTTCCATATGAGGACCAGTGAACATAAATCATGGTCCCAATAACATTGCATCTAATAGACGACGTCTCTTGTGCGCCCCTGGTGGCGAAATCTATCAAAATTAAGGTGGTCCCAAAAATGAGGGATTTTTAAAATTGACTGTGTTGCAAGTCTTGTGTATTCTTTGTAACTTGTTTGTGTGTGCTATAGCTATTGAGTGTTTTTTTTTTTCCTGGTCTCATTCTGGACCCCCTCCCCGGGAGTCCAGCCTTAGACTGAATATTTTTTTACACACCCCACCAATGTTGACCTGTTTTCTACCTTTTTAAGGGGCGCCAGAAGTTGGCTGACCCGTCAGCGATCCTGTTCTGAACTCCCTGTAAAGTCTGTCTGCTCTTGAGTGGGACTGTGCTAAAAAAAAACTGTGTGTCGGTTTTAAAAGTGCTGCCAACTCTTGTCAACGTATGAAATAACAAGTGTGTGTAAAAATTTGAAGTGCTCCCCCCCTGGCCAACATATGAAATAACAAGTGTGTGTAAACATTTGAAGCGCTCTCCCCGGGCCAACATATGAAATAACACGTGTGTGTAAAAATTTGAAGTGCTCCCCCCTGGCCAACATATGAAATAACAAGTGTGTGTAAGAACTTGTAAATGCACCCCTTTTGGCCAACATTAATAAATGAAATAAAAATAAATATGTATATAGAGACATACTGTAATAACTTGAAGTAAATAATGAAGATTAAAAACCAATTACAAACAAAAAATTAAAAATAATAAATAAATTAACTAAAAGCAGTCTTTTTCTCACAATGTGTCGACTTTTTTCTTATAACATTGGAACAATTACTCATATTCTATCTGTTTCTATAATATTGCAATTATTTTTTAATGCAAAATGGTGACTTTCGTCGTATAAAATTCTGACTTTTATCACAATTTTGCCAATTTTTTTTGTTGTTCTTGTAAAACAGTGACATTTCTTGAGTAAAATTATGACTTTTGTCATAATTTTTGCCAGGTAAAATTCGGATTACTATTATAATATTGCCAACATTTTAAGGTTTTCTTATAAAATTGTGATTTTTGTCGAGTAAAATTACGACCCTTTTCATGCAATTGCCAAAATGTTAAGCTTTTCTTATAAAATTGCGACTGTTATTGAGTAAAATTCCAACTTTTATCACAAATTTTCCGTTTTTCTCATAATATTTTGACTCGCGTTGGGTAAAATGATGACTTTTTATTGTAATACTGCCAAAATGATACGTTTTTCTTTTGAAAATGTGACATTTTTCTTGTGAAATTCCAACTCATTTTTAACAACAAGCTTTTTTATATTTGCATAGTATGTATATATTATTAATGTTGTAAATACTAATCTTTATATATTTAAAAAGGGTGGTCCTAAAGAGGTAGGCATTATTCGGAGGTCTCAAGAAGGTAACAAATACACAAATGTGTGTGTGTGTGTTTTTTTTCGTGTGTGTGCATGTGTGTGTGTGTTCTTGTATGTATACCCTTCTTGAGACATCAACAAGCAAAAGTAGCTTCCATATGACGACCAGTGAACATAAATCATGGTCCCAATAACATTGCATCTAATAGACAATGTCTCTTGTGCGCCCCTGCTGGTGAAATCCATCAATATTAAGGTGGTCCCAAAAATGAGGGATTTTTAAAATTGACTCTGTTGCAAGTCTTGTGTATTCTGTGTAACTTGTTTGTGTGTGCTATAGCTATTGAGTGTTTGTTTTTTTCCTGGTCTCAGTCTGGACCCCCTCCCCGGGAGTCCAGCCTTAGACTGAATATTTTTTTACACACCCCACCGATGTTTACCTGTTTTCTACCTTTTTAAGGGGCGCTGGAAGTTGGCTGACCCGTCAGCGATCCTGTTCTGAACTCTCTGTAATGTCTGTCTGCTCTTGAGTGGGACTGTGCTAAAAAAAACTGTGTGTCGGTTTTAAAAGTGCGGCCAACTCTTGTCAACATATGAAATAACAAGTGTGTGTAAAAATTTGAAGTGCTCCCCCCTGGCCAACATATGTAATAACAAGTGTGTGTGTAAGACATTGTAAATGCACCCCTTTTGGCCAACATTAATAAATGAAATAAAAATAAATATGTATATAGAGACATACTGTAATAACTTGAAGTAAATAATGAAGATTAAAAACCAATTACAAACAAAAAATAATATTTTTCTCACAATGTGTCGACTTTTTTCTTATAACATTGGGAACAATTTCTCATATTCTTTCTGTTTCTGTAATATTGCAATATTTTCTCGTAAAATGATTGCTTTTTTAATGCAAGATGGTGACATTCGTCGTATAAAATTCCGACTTTTATCACAATTTTGCCAATTTTTTTTGTTGTTCTTGTAAAACAGTGACATTTCTCGAGTAAAATTATGACTTTTGTCATCATTTTTGCCAGGTAAAATTGAGATGATTATTATAATATTGCCAACATTTTAAAGTTTTCTCACAATGTGTCGACTTTTTTCTTATAACATTAGGAACAATTTCTCATATTCTTTCTGTTTCTGTAATATTGCACTATTTTCTCGTAAAATGATTGCTTTTTTAATGCAAGATGGTGACATTCGTCGTATAAAATTCCGACTTTTATCACAATTTTGCCAATTTTTTCTGTTGTTCTCGTAAAACAGTGACATTTCTCCAGTTAAATTATGACTTTTGTCATCATTTTTGCCAGGTAAAATTCAGATGATTATTATAATATTGCCAACATTTTAAAGTTTTCTTATAAAATTGTGATTTTTGTCGAGTAAAATTTTGACCCTTTTCATAAAACGTTAAGCTTTTCTTATAAAATTGCGACTGTTATTGAGTAAAATTCCAACTTTTATCATGATTTTGCACAAATGTTCCGTTTTTCTTGTAAAACTTTGACTCGCGTTGGGTAAAATTATGACTTTTTATTATAATACTGCCAACATTATACGTTTTTCTTTTGAAATGGTGACCTTTTTCTTGTGATATTCCAACTCATTTTTAACAACAAGCTTTTTTATATTTGCATAGTATGTATATATTATTAATGTTGTAAATACTAATCTTTATATATTTAAAAAGGGTGGTCCTAAAGAGGTAGGCATTATTCGGAGGTCTCAAGAAGGTAACAAATACACAAACGTGTGTGTGTGTGTGTGTGTGTGTGTGTGTGTGTGTGTGTGTGTTCTTGTATGTATACCCTTCTTGAGACATCAACAAGCAAAAGTAGCTTCCATATGAGGACCGGTGAACATAAATCATGGTCCCAATAACATTGCATCTAATAGACGACGTCTCTTGTGCGCCCCTGCTGGTGAAATCCATCAAAATTAAGGTGGTCCCAAAAATTAGGGATTTTTAAAATTGACTCTGTTGCAAGTCTTGTGTACTCTGTGTAACTTGTTTGTGTGTGCTATAGCTACTGAGTGTTTTTTTTTTTTCCTGGTCTCAGTCTGGACCCCCTCCCCGGGAGTCCAGCCTTAGACTGAATATTTTTTTACACCCCCCCCCCAATGTTTACCTGTTTTCTACCTTTTTAAGGGGCGCCGGAAGTTGGCTGACCCGTCAGCGGTCCTGTTCTGAACTCCCTGTAATGTCTGTCTGCTCTTGAGTGGGACTGTGCTAAAAAAAAACTGTGTGTCGGTTTTAAAAGTGCGGCCAACTCTTGTCAACGTATGAAATAACAAGTGTGTGTAAAAATTTGAAGTGCTCCCCCCTGGCCAACATATGTAATAACAAGTGTGTGTGTAAGACATTGTAAATGCGCCCCTTTTGGCCAACATTAATAAATAAAATAAAATAAATATGTATATAAAGACATACTGTAATAACTTGAAGTAAATAATGAAGATTAAAAACCAATTACAAACAAAAAATTATATTTTTCTCACAATGTGTCGACTTTTTTCTTATAACATTGGGAACAATTTCTCATATTCTTTCTGTTTCTGTAATATTGCACTATTTTCTCGTAAAATGATTACTTTTTTAATGCAAGATGGTGACATTCGTCGTATAAAATTCTGACTTTTATCACAATTTGGCCAATTTTTTTTGTTGTTCTTGTAAAACAGTGACATTTCTCGAGTACAATTATGACTTTTGTCATCATTTTTGCCAGGTAAAATTCAGATGATTATTATAATATTGCCAACATTTTAAAGTTTTCTTATAAAATTGTGATTTTTGTTGGGTAAAATTACGACCCTTTTCATGCAATTGCCAAAACGCTAAGCTTTTCTTATAAAATTGCGACTGTTATTGAGTAAAATACCAACTTTTATCATGATTTTGCACAAATGTTCCGTTTTTCTTATAATATTTTGACTCGCGTTGGGTAAAATGATGACTTTTTATTATAATACTGCCAAAATTATACATTTTTCTTTTGAAATGGTGACCTTTTTCTTGTGAAATTCCAACTCATTTTTAACAACAAGCTTTTTTATATTTGCATAGTATGTATATATTATTAATGTTGTAAATACTAATCTTTATATATCTAAAAAGGGTGGTCCTAAAGAGGTAGGTATTATTCGGAGGTCTCAAGAAGGTAACAAATACACAAATGTGTGTGTGTGTGTTTTCGTGTGTGTGTGTGTGTGTGTGTTGCAGGTTGGCATGAGGCCAATACAATAGTATACCTGTTTGTTTTACAAATGCCTTTTCAGATCTGGCAGGACATGTGCGGGCATAAAGGCATACCATAGAGGCGTGTGTGTGTGTGTGTGTGTGTGTGTGTGTGTGTCTGTGTGTGTGTGTGTGTGTGTGTGTGTGTGTGTTCTCATTGCTTTTCTGGAGACCGTCCATCCTTTTGTCCTCTTTTTAGTGTGTGTGTGTGTGTGTGCGTATAGTGCAGATGTTATATATTCTCATTTATGTTTCAGATCAGAGTGAAGTGGTTCATACAGAGGTCTATAAATCCACACTTTCACAAAACAACACGCTATAAGTCGGATCTCCAAAATTGCTCTCTTTCATGTGCTGCTCATGGCGAAGCAGAGAGTGTCTCACTCTCCATTTGTCAGCAGGTCATCAACTGGGGAAATGGAAATCACAGGACGTGTACATCATGGAGTATTGGCTGTTGGGTCTATTAGATTCGGGCTTTTTATTGGATTTCAAAGCACTAAATGAAGTTTCCAAAAAAAAAGTGCTGGTTTGGTTGGAAGCTCCTGTGCACTTTGGTGGTAATTTCATTCTGGACTTAATGAAAAAACATGCAGGGGAGTGCGTGCGTGGAGATATCAGAGAAAATGTGGACGTATCTGCACTGCAAAAAGTCAGTGTTCAAAAACAAGAAATAAAAATACAAACATGAGGGGTATTTTATTTGAACGAAGCAAAATTATCTGCCAATAGAACAAGAACATTTGGCTTGTCAAGACTTTCCAAAACAAGTAAAATTAGCTAACCTCAATGAACCCCAAAATACCTTAAAATAAGTATATTCTCACTAGTGTACTACTATATGAGTATGTATGTTCTATAGCAGGGGTCACCAACGCGGTGCCCGCGGGCACCAGGTAGCCCGTAAGGACCAGATGAGTAGCCCGCTGGCCTGTTCTAAAAATAGCTCAAATAGCAGCACTTACCAGTGAGCTGCCTCTATTTTTTAAATTGTATTTATTTACTAGCAAGCTGGTCTCGCTTTGCCCGACATTTTTAATTCTAAGAGAGACAAAACTCAAATAGAATTTGAAAATCCAAGAAAATATTTTAAAGACTTGGTCTTCACTTGTTTAAATAAATTCATTTATTTTTTTACTTTGCTTCTTATAACTTTCAGAAAGACAATTTTGGAGAAAAAATACAACCTTAAAAATGATTTTAGGATTTTTAAACACATATACCTTTTTGACCTTTTAAATTCCTTCCTCTTCTTTCCTGACAATTTAAATCAATGTTCAAGCAAATTGATTTTTTTATTGTAAAGAATAATAAATACATTTTGATTTAATTCTTCATTTTAGCTTCTGCTTTTTCGACGAAGAATATTTGTGAAATATTTCTTCAAACTTATTATGATTAAAATTCAAAAAAAATATTCTGGCAAAGCTAGAAAATCTGTAGAATCAAATTTAAATCTTATTTCAAAGTCTTTTGAATTTCTTTTAAAATTTTCGTTCTGGAAAATCTAGAAGAAATAATGATTTGTCTTTGTTAGAAATATAGCTCGGTCCAATTTGTTATATATTCTAACAAAGTGCAGATTGGATTTTAACCCTATTTAAAACATGTCATCAAAATTCTAAAATTAATCTTAATCAGGAAAAATTACTAATGATATTCCATAAATTCTTTTTTTAATTGTTTTCAAAAAGATTCGAATTAGCTAGTTTTTCTCTTCTTTTTTTCGGTTGAATTTTGAATTTTAAAGAGTCGAAATTGAAGATAAATTATGTTTCAAAATTTAATTGTCATTTTTTTCGTGTTTTCTCCTCTTTTAAACCGTTCAATTAAGTGTAAGTATCATTAATTATTAATAATAACATAGAGTTAAAGGTAAATTGAGCAAATTGGCTATTTCTGGCAATTTATTTAAGTGTGTATCAAACTGGTAGCCCTTCGCATTAATCAGTACCCAAGAAGTAGCTCTTACTTTCAAAAAGGTTGGTGACCCCTGCTCTATTGTTTTATTAAAATAAAACAGTCCATTTGGCTGTCATCTGTTTTAATTATGAGACACAATTGTGTCAAAGTCATGATTTTTTTGTTCATGCTTGAAATATAAATGATAAATGGGTTATACTTGTATAGCGCTTTTTTACCTTCAAGGTACTCAATGCGCTTTGACACTATTTCCACATTCACCCATTCACACACACTGATGGAGGGAGCTGCCATGCAAGGCGCTAACCAGCAGCCATCAGGAGCAAGGGTGAAGTGTCTTGCCCAAGGACACAACGGACGTGACTAGGATGGTAGAAGGTGGGGATTGAACCCCAGTAACCAGCAACCCTCCGATTGCTGACACGGCCACTCTACCAACTTCGCCACGCCGTCCCTAAGTAAGAAATAAGAAATGAAGACTTTAAAAAAGTAGTTTTATACTTGTGAGTGTTGATGACACAGCTTTGCAACACTTGATATTCTAGTTTCAAGCATGTTTTACTCAATATAGCTCATCAAATCTCAGCAACAAGCTGTAATATCTTACTGACATCATTTAGGACCAAAACAATAAAAACAAGTAAAACACTCTAACATAAAATCTTATGTAAGGCCGCGCAAGTCCCGGGATGCCCAAAATGTCCATAACACACTTGCGAGTCCCACGTGGAGGGGCGAGGGGGGATAAAAGTTGGAAAAGTTGGCAAAAGTCCCAAAAATGTTCAAAATACCTACCCAGGTTCGAGTCCTACATGTCCCGCTCCCGGCCGAGATGCCCAAAAGTTCCAAAAGTGAGTTGTGTGGTCTTCTGTCCTCTGTTGTCCTCTGTGTTTTTTTTATACATTTTGATGTCTATTTTACTGTATTAATTGGTTTTACCCTTTAACATCTTTTTTAATCATATTTATTTTTTACATTGTTTCTGTATTGGTTTTCTATTCATTTATTCTTTGTTTTTATTCAGTCATTGGTGTAGCATAATATTGTTTTTAATATTGTTTTTAATATTGTTTTTAATATTGTTTTTAACATGGCTGTGCAGCATTTTGGAAACATTCTTGTTGTGTAAACGTGCTATATAAATAAAGTGGATTGGATTGGTCCCACGGGAAGGCGGGGAGAAAAGTGAGAAAAGTCGGTAAAATTTTCAAAAATCACACCCGGGTTCGAGTGCCACAAGTCCTAAAACTTGTGGCACTCGAACCTGGGTAGTTATTTTGAACATTTTTGGGACTTTTGCCGACTTTTCCAACTTTTCTCCCCGCCTTCCCGTGGGACTTTGCTGGGTGTGTTATGGACACGGCGGCGGGACTCGTGGGACTGGAACCCGGGGAGGTATTTTAGACAAAATTGGGACTTTTGACCATTTTGGCCGCCTTTTCCCCTCTTCTTCCCCGCCTTCCTGTGCACCACACTGCAAAAAGTGAAATCTAAGTAAGATTAAATATCTCAAATAAGGGTGATATTTGCTTATTTTCTGTCTGATAAGATCATTCTTCTCACTAAGCAGATTTTATGTTAGAGTGTTTTACTTGTTTTAAGTGTCCTAAATGATGTCAGTAAGATATTACAGCTTGTTGCTGAGATTTGATGAGCTATATTGAGTAAAACATGCTTGAAACTAGAATATCAAGTGTTGCAACGCTGTGTCATCAACACTCACAAGTAGAAAAC
The DNA here is from genome assembly GCF_033978785.1 of Entelurus aequoreus. NCBI lineage: Eukaryota > Metazoa > Chordata > Actinopteri > Syngnathiformes > Syngnathidae > Entelurus > Entelurus aequoreus. The sequence continues at coordinate 46,064,556 of NC_084751.1, forward strand.
TACTTTTTTAAAGTCATCATTTCTTATTATTCTCATAATTAAAACAGATGACAGCCAAATGGACTTTGCTGTTTTATTTTCAATGAAACAATAGAAAACACATACTCTTATTGTAGTACAGTTGGCACAGTACAGTAAACTGACAGTTAATATTTAAACATTTAACATTTCATACAATTTTGAACAGAAATAGTTCATGCACATTCAGATAAATTCCTCAAAATTACAATTAAAAACATTTTGGCCGGGGGCCGGGCTGTATATATGTGCACTAATTGACTGAAAGAGCACGCATTTGTCGCGATGATGTCATGTTATCCATGGAAAAATGCATTTTTAGACAATATGATTTGCCTGAGCGGCTAGGAGACCCCGAGAGTAACAAGATGTTGCCTTGTTGCCTTTCCATTAAGAACAATAAACTAGTTTTTAGTATAAGTTTGCTGGTTTCAAGAAATGTAATGCCGAGTGCATATCATTATGTCAAGATAATGGCACTAGCATTTACTTCATTTAAGAATATTTTTCAACATATTGAGAAAAAAGGTCTCTTTTTTTTTTTTATATATCAAGAAAAGTGCACTTGTTATTAGTGAGAATATACTTATTTTAACGTATTTTTGGATCCATTGAGGTTAGCTAATTTTACTTGTTTTGGAAAGTCTTGACAAGCCAAATTTTCTTGTTCTATGGGCAGATAATTTTGCTTAGTTCAAATAAAATACCCCTACATTTTGTATTTGTTTTTCTTGTTTTTGAACACTGACTTTTTGCAGTGCAGATATGTCCACATTTTCTCTGATATCTCCACTCACACACTTGGACATTTGGACTAAAATAGTTCCAAGCATGTTTTACTCAATATAGGTCATCAAATCTCAGCAACAAGCTGTAATATCTTACTGACATCATTTAGGACCAAAACCCTAAAAACAAGTAAAACACTCTAACATCAAATCTGCTTAGTGAGAAGAATGATCTTATCAGACAGAAAATAAGCAAATATCACCCTTATTTGACATATTTCATCTTACTTAGATTTCAGTTTTTGCAGTGTGAGGGCTCTCAAACAACACGAGCCCAGAGAGAGGCCCGGAAGATACATTAAAGCCTTTTTTTCTTTGACCTGAACTACAGGCTGAAAGCCAGGCGCAGATGTACGGTCACACAACCCTCCAGACAGATGTACGGTCACACAACCCTCCAGACAGATGTACGGTCACACAACCCTCCAGACAGATGTACGGTCACACAACCCTCCAGACAGATGTACCGTCACACAACCCTCCAGACAGATGTACGGTCACACAACCCTCCAGACAGATGTACGGTCACACAACCCTCCAGACAGATGTACGGTCACACAACCCTCCAGACAGATGTACGGTCACACAACCCTCCAGACAGATGTACCGTCACACAACCCTCCAGACAGATGTACCGTCACACAACCCTCCAGACAGATGTACCGTCACACAACCCTCCAGACAGATGTACGGTCACACAACCCTCCAGACAGATGTACGGTCACACAACCCTCCAGACAGATGTACGGTCACACAACCCTCCAGACAGATGTACCGTCACACAACCCTCCAGACAGATGTACGGTCACACAACCCTCCAGACAGATGTACGGTCACACAACCCTCCAGACAGATGTACGGTCACACAACCCTCCAGACAGATGTACGGTCACACAACCCTCCAGACAGATGTACGGTCACACAACCCTCCAGACAGATGTACGGTCACACAACCCTCCAGACAGATGTACCGTCACACAACCCTCCAGACAGATGTACCGTCACACAACCCTCCAGACAGATGTACCGTCACACAACCCTCCAGGCAGATGTACGGTCACACAACCCTCCAGACAGATGTACCGTCACACAACCCTCCAGGCAGATGTACGGTCACACAACCCTCCAGACAGATGTACGGTCACACAACCCTCCAGACAGGAGTCCTTGCCAGAAGTCATAATAAAATAAGAATCCTTAGTGTGAGGAATTTCAAGTTATTCTGGCAGTGATGCATTTTTGGTCTTTTAAAAACATTTCCACGAACAAATCCATGCTATGAATTATAAATACAAACTATGAATGATGTTAGCAGGATACTGGTGGATTACAGGAGATGACGGAATTTGTATTTTTTTTAAAATTCCGGGTCAGTGGAGGGTTGTTTCATCATCAGTGCTTTTTAACTATAGACTTATTGTTGGGCCGTGAGCAGCAAAAAAAAACAACAAAAAAAATCTGTTTCTCAGCTGTAGTCCATATACGTCGGAGCGGTGATACACTTTTCCACCACCTGTGGCAGTAATGACATCCATCCTTCCATATTCTACCGCTTGTCTCTCTCTAAATCTCAAACAGAAAACAGGTGCTAAAGTCATATACCAAACCCAAAAGCAGTGAAGTTGTCACGTTGTGTAAATGGTGAATAAAAACAGAATACAATGATTTGCTAATCCTTTTCAACTTATGTTCCATTGAATAGACTGCTAAGACAAGATATTTAATACAGGCTAACCTCCTCCAACCTCCGAGGACAAAGCTACAAACAATGGGAGACCAGGCTTTCTGCTCCGCTGCTCGCAGTCTGTGGAATGCTCTCCCTGACCACCTGAGGGCACCACAGACTGTGGATGCTTTTAAAAAAGGCTTAAAAACCCTTCTTTTTAAAAAGCCTTTTTTTTTTAGATATAGGCATACTAGCTTTAGCTATTTGGCTATTCTATTTTTAATTTGTATTTATTTTTTATTATCTTTTAATTTTTATATATATATATATATATATATTTTTTAATTTTGTATTTATTTATTTATTTAATACACTGTAGCACTTTGAGGTTGTTTACTCAATGTAAAGTGCTTTTTACAAATAAAATCTATTATATTTCATGTTTGAAATGGAAAACATAGGGATTCTTCATTTATCACTCCAAGCAAGTAAGTTAACTAACTAAAACTAACTAAAACTAATTTTACTTACTAAACAGTCCCATGTTACACACAGCGGTAAAAATCTGTCAAAATGTTTTTAGTACAACTTCGGTAAGCTATGAAGCCACACCGCTTGATGGATTTTCGGCGCATTAAACATACGAGTATTATTATGGTGTGTGTAAAATGGCACCTATTAGCAGACATATGACCTGGCGTTTTGTTTCGCAATATTTTTTCAATAGTTTTCTTACCTTCCGGTACCTTTTTCTTCATTAGTCCTGAAAATGGTCCGCCATTATAGTCCGTGCCGACACCGTAGTCGATAAGCTTCTTCTTTTTCTCTACCTTTTTTTGTTATGTGACATTCATCTCTCGCTGTTGCCATTTCTAATATAAAGTAGTGTAAAGTTCTTACTTATATCTGTCAGTAAACTCGCCATGAAAGCACTAAAACATACCGGTGTAGTGAGTTGACATTATTCACCCAAGGAACTTTAGTTATTAGAGGGTTCCGATCGGACGTTTTTTCACGGGACACTTTTCCATCGTTGATGTTGCGGTATATATTTTGTCATTATTTTATTTGATCATTTTTATAAAATGTTTACTTTTTTGTTTAATTGATACATTTTTTCAGTTTCCATGTTTCTATAAACCTGCTAACTACTAATTCATCACATGTTTAAGGTGTGATATGGCAAAAAAAGTGCTTTTAAAAGCCAGAACAAGCGGCCTCTCATAGAGAGCGTCATGCTATATATTGGCATCACAAAGTCTCTATTTCATTGACACAAAAGGGTCTCCGCTGGCGTTAGTTGAAAACAGGTTGCGCCTCAAAGCCATGCCAAAGGGCACCTTGATAAGGGCATGAGAAAGTGCACTCCCTAATGCCCACGTTTGTCTGCTCAAAATATATCAGTCGCTTCTTTTGTTTATCCTCAATGCAGGAAATAAATCACATCTTCTATTGGATTTAATGAGAACTTCATATCAGCCAATCAAGTGTTTATTCTAGAAAAATATCCAGAAATGTTTTTGTTGAATAAAGTAAAAGTTTGTGCAAATATCTTGTATGAATAAAATACTTCTATTTAGGTCTCAGATTTTATTCGTAAAAAAAAAAAAAAAAAATTATAGATTGTATTTGTAAAAAGCACTTTACATTGAGCAAACAACGTCAAATTGCTACAGTGTATTAAAAAAAATAAAAAAAATAAATACAAATAAAAACTAAAACAGCCTAATAGCCAGAACTAGCAAGCATACATCTAAAAAAAAAGCTTTTTTTTTTTTTTTAAAAAAGAAGCGTTTTTAAGTTCTCAGTGTCACTTTCCATATGATATTGGAGAATTAATTGAGTATTAACTGATACAGATATTGATCGGATGGGATATCAGCACAAATCAAACATACTTTTGTTATAGTGTAGTGTGAAATGTGAGGTTTGATCACGGGAAATGACTCAAACACGGAACATGGCAGGTATGAAAAACGCTACCTTATTCGTCATTACTCTCTGGAATGGACGTTTTGATTGATTGATTGAGACTTTTATTAGTAGGTTGCACAGTGAAGTACATATTCCGTACAATTGACCACTAAATGGTAACACCCCAATAAGTTTTTCAACTTGTTTAAGTCGGGGGTCCACTTAAATTGATTCATGATAAAGATATATACTATCATTTATACTATCATCATAATACAGTCATCACACAAGATAATCACATTGAATTATTTACATTATTTACAATCAGGGGTGGGGGGGGGGTAGGATAGAGAGAGAGAGAGAGAGAGAGAGAGAGAGAGAGAGAGAGAGAGAGAGAGAGAGAGAGAGAGAGAGAGAGAGAGAGAGAGAGAGAGAGAGAGAGAGAGAGAGAGAGAGAGAGATCAGAAGGCATAAGAAAAAGAAAAAGTATCTGCATTTGATTGTTTACATTTGATTATTAGCAATCCGGGGAGGGTGTTAGTTTAGGGTTGTAACTGCCTGGAGGTGAACTTTTATTGCGGTTTTGAAGGAGGATAGAGATGCCCTTTCTGTCTGCTGTCTTTAAGTTGAAGTAAAGTTGCAGCATGTTGGATGATGCGGACACGTTTGTTATTGGACAGGCTACTTCCGAACACGCCTGGAGACGTTTTATCCGTAAGTGATACGCAACTACCATGAATTTATACGTGTTTATATCGGCAAATGTGGTCTTTTATACTATAAAACTGTTCAATTAAGCACACTTATGTATTCCTTGCATGTGTGCTATTGTGTGCTTAGCTGTTGTGTAGCCGCTACCTCCTGGTAGTCCATAGTTTACCTTTTGTAAATGACACGCAAATCTTAAATTCCCCAAAAACGTTTTATCCGTAAGTGATACGCAACTACCATGAATTTATATGTGTTTATATCGCCAAATGTGGTCTTTTATACTATAAAACTGTTCAAATAAGCACACTTATGTATTCCTTGCATGTGTGCTATTGTGTGCTTAGCTGTTGTGTAGCCGCTACCTCCTGGTAGTCCATAGTTTACCTTTTGTAAATGACACGCAAATCTTAAATTCCCCAAAAACGTTTTATCCGTAAGTGATATGCAACTACCATGAATTTATACGTGTTTATATCGGCAAATGTGGTCTTTTATACTATAAAACTGTTCAATTAAGCACACTGATGTATTCCTTGCATGTGTGCTATTGTGTGCTTAGCTGTTGTGTAGCCGCTGCGTCCTGGTAGTCCATAGTTTACCTTTTGTAAATGACACGCAAATCTTAAATTCCCCAAAAACGTTTTATCCGTAAGTGATACGCAACTACCATGAATTTATACGTGTTTATATCGGCAAATGTAGTGTTTTATACTTCAAAACTAATCAATTAAGCACACTTATGTATTCCTTGCATGTGTGCTATTGTGTGCTTAGCTGTTGTGTAGCCACTACCTCCTGGTAGTCCATGGTTTACCTTTTGTAAATGACACGCAAATCTTAAATTCCCCAAAAACGTTTTATCCGTAAGTGATACGCAACTACCATGAATTTATACGTGTTTATATCGGCAAATGTGGTCTTTTATACTATAAAACTGTTCAATTAAGCACACTTATGTATTCCTTGCATGTGTGCTATTGTGTGCTTAGCTGTTGTGTAGCTGCTACCTCCTGGTAGTCCACGGTTTACCTTTTGTAAATGACACGCAAATCTTAAATTCCCCAAAAACGTTTTATCCGTAAGTGATATGCAACTACCATGAATTTATACGTGTTTATATCGGCAAATGTGGTCTTTTATACTATAAAACTGTTCAATTAAGCACACTTATTTATTCCTTGCATGTGTGCTATTGTGTGCTTAGCTGTTGTGTAGACAGGCTACTTCCGAACACGCCTTGAGACGTTTTATCCGTAAGTGATATGCAACTACCATGAATTTATACGTGTTTATATCGGCAAATGTGGTCTTTTATACTATAAAACTGTTCAATTAAGCACACTTATTTATTCCTTGCATGTGTGCTATTGTGTGCTTAGCTGTTGTGTAGCCGCTACCTCCTGGTAGTCCATAGTTTACCTTTTGTAAATGACACGCAAATCTTAAATTCACAAAAAATACAAGAAAGACCAACTTAGTGTGGTTATTCAAGGACATGAGATGTGAACTGGCTCGGCGACCTCGAAAGGGACAAGCGGTAGAAAATGGATGGGATGGACGGCTGTGGAGCTTTGCTGGAATAAGCAAGCTGCAGGACCATTTGTAGTCGAGCCTTTTAGTTAGACGTCTTTTAGTCTTAAGTTTAGATACAATGCGATACTTGTTTTTTTTGCTGATATCAGACCGTTATCAAAATCTGATCGGTACATCCCTAATCTGATGTACTACATGTCCTGCAAGTCTTTTTTTGGTTGTATCCCCAAGCTACTGGATGCAAAAAGACACGTACAGAGACATGATGTGTGTATAATTGGATAGGAAAAAATAAGTAGAACAGATCTCTACACAAAAAGGACACAGAAACTAAAATTCACAGGTTTTTACAAGAATAGAACATTTAGGACTAAATGTCTAAAGGAAAACACATTCTGGGGGTGTTTGCAAGCGTTACGTGGACGCCAAAGCCTTTTAGGGATTATATCCCGCCGTTTTCCTGGTGTTAACACGTAATAAGGTAAACTACGCCATTGTTTTGGACGGCTTTTGTGTGTGTGTACTATTGTTGTACGGTATACCGGAACTAGTACGGTATCGCGGTACTAATGAATCAAAAACAATACTATGCTCCGTTTGAAAAGTATGACGGCGCTTCGTCACGCGGTGACATTGCTGGTTTTACGAGCAGAGGAGCATGTTCGGCAGCGCACACACACAGAGTACTTACAAACAGACACAGTGTGTAGACAGAAAAGGGAGATTGGATGCATTTTGGTGTATAAACTGAAGATAAATGTGAAGTTATAACAATGAAACTTTAAGACATGGCTAGGGAGCTTGCAGCTAACATCCATCCGCATCTAAATCACTAATCCTGGCCTCCATGGCGACAAATACAGTAAGTTTCTTACAAGTACATTATCACTGGAGGACGAGGAATAGCTAAACATGCTTCACTACACAACGTAGGAGGATACAATAGCTCACCGGCGTCACTGCTAAGAAAGGTAGCACCCCTGAATGTAAACAAACGGCATGGGTGGATCTACACCGGACATTCACTGTAATGATACCGAGTACAGGAGCGTTTCTAGTCGATACTACTATCATTACATCACAAAATCTTTGTTCCTTGTTTTAAAATTCATATTGTGTTTATAAACCCAGTAAATACGTCCCTGGACTTTGAATATGACCAATGTATGATCCTGTAACTACTTGGTATCGGATCGATACCTAAATGTGTGGTATCATCCAAAACTAATGTCAAGTATCAAAGAAGAGAAGAATAAGTGATTATTACATTTGAACAGAAGTGTAGATAGAACATGTTGAAACAGAGAATAAGCAGATATTAACAGTAAATGAACAAGTAGATTAATAATCATTTTTTTACAGTTTGTCCTTTATAATGCAGACAAAATAATAGGTGTATAAATGACACAATATGTTACTGCAGACTAATTAGGAGTCTTTGTTTGTTTACTTACTACTAAAAGACAAGTTGTCTAGTATGTTCACTATTTTATTTAAGGACTAAATTACAATAATAAACATATGCTTCATGTACCCAAAGATTTGTTGTTAAATAAAGACAATAATGCCATTTTTTTGTGGTACCCTTTATTTAGAAATGTATTGAAAAGTATTAAAATACATTTAGGTACTGGTACCAAATATAAGTATGGGGACAACCCTCGTGTGTACACAGGCTCCCTGCATGAATGCTAAATAAATTCCTCGGACCAACAAGTCCTTTTTATTCAATTGAGTGTGTAATTGTGAAAAATATGGACAAAAAAAACCCAACATATGTTCTGTTAAACCACTAATGGTAACATAAGATAGCCTTATTTAGAATAGAATATAATAGAATGGACTTTATTGTCATTATATTTGCATACAACGAGATTAAAGGCCTACTGAAAACCACTACTAGCGACCACGCAGTCTGATAGTTTATATATCAATGATGACATCTTAACATTGCAACACATGCCAATACGGCCGGGTTAACTTATAAAGTGACATTTTAAATTTCCCGCCACACTTCCGCTTGAAAACGTCTCGGTGTGATGACGTATGCGCGTGACGTAGCCAGTTTAACAGAGGTATGGCTTCTCCATTGAAGCCAATACGAAATAGCTCTCATTATTCCACAGTATTCTGGACATCTGTGTTGGTGAATCTGTTGCAATTTGTTCATTGCATTATGGAGAAAGAAGCTGAGCAAGCAAAGGGGAAAGTCAGTGTGAAGCGGAGTATTTTGCAAGGGAAGTCAGCAACACAACACAGTCGGTGTTTCATTGTTTACATTCCTGAAAGATGCAGTCAAGATCGAAGAACTCGGACAACAGAGACTCTAACCAGGAGGACTTTGATTTGGATACACAGACGTGGTACCGTGAGTACGCTTCCAAACATTTGATCGCTTGCTATAACTAGCTTGAGCTAGTAGCTAGCATAACAAACACCTAGGTGTTTGTTATGCGGGATTAATTTGTGGCATATTAAATATAAGCCGGGTTGTGTTGTGGCTAATAGAGTATATATATGTCTTGTGTTTATTTACTGTTGTAGTCATTCCCAGCTGAATATCAGGTCCCACCCGCGCGCTTCCAAACATTTGATCGCTTGCCCGTACGTGCGTGTCACGTACGTAACTTTGGTTAAATATATACGCTTTATGAACCTTGGGTTAGGTGAACGGTTCTTTGGGCTGAGTGAGTGTGTGTGTTGTGCAGGTGTTTGAATTGTATTGGCGGGTTATATATACGGTATCCCGTCCATATTACCCGCTCGAGCTATGACTAGCTCGAGCTGGTAGCTAGTAGCTAGGAGCTAGCATAACAAACACGTAGGTGTTTTTATGCGGGATTAATTTGTGGCATATTAAATATAAGCCTGGTTGTGTTGTGGCTAATAGAGTATATATATGTCTTGTGTTTATTTACTGTTGTAGTCATTCCCAGCTGAATATCAGGTCACCCCCGCCTCTCACAGCATCTTCCCTATCTGAATAGCTTCCACTCCCCACTAGTCCTTCACTTGCATTTTCCTCATCCACAAATCTTTCATCCTCGCTCAAATTAATGGGGAAATTGTCGCTTTCTCGGTCCGAATCTCTCTCACTTCTGGCGGCCATCATTGTAAACAATAGGGAACTTTGCGTATATGTTCAATTGACTACGTCACGCTACTTCCGGTAGGGGCAAGGCTTTTTTTTATCAGATACCAAAAGTTGCGAACTTTATCGTCGATGTTCTCTACTAAATCCTTTCAGCAAAAATATGGCAATATCGCGAAATGATCAAGTATCACACATAGAATGGATCTGCTATCCCCGTTTAAATTAAAAAAAATCATTTCAGTAGGCCTTTAAAGTTAAAGTTAAAGTACCAATGATTGTCACACAAGGGAGGGAAGCAGGGAGAAGAAGAACTCCATGGGACCACACTAAAGACAAGAAAACAAGGAGCATGGGAAAGAAGCGGCGAGGGTCTGAGAGGAAAAGATGGCGCGGTAGAGCCGCCTTTATGTGGCGCTCGGGTGATGAAATGGTGAATGACCCCCCCCCTGCTGGGGATTACTCTTTCAGCTTGCGTCCCCACTCGGACGCATGAAAAACACATTGTTGGACAAACAAAATAAACTGCAGTTCTTGATTAATAAAATCATCAGAGGACTTGCGGAAAATGATAAACATGTTACACAGAGCGTGAGAATAAGCAGGGGCGGGCATACAAATAGATAAGCTAGCCGCTAAACTAGCTTTAAACAACACAAGAAACACGTGTCTTTAGTAAAGAATGGAACAGCAGAAAGTAAGTGGATAATAACAGAAAATAAACAAGTAAATTAACAAGAGTCTAGAGCAGGGATGTCCAAAGTGCAGCCCGGGGGCCATTTGCTGCCCGCAGGTAGTTTTTTAACGGCCCCACGGCACATTCTAAAAATACAATAAAAAAAATAAAAAAACCATTAAAAGTGGTATAAAAGAGTAAACAGGTGACAATAAAATGTTGCAATGTTGACTCTAATAACACTAAGATGTCAAGCAGGCCGTTTCTTTCTTAAAAACATAAAAATGAATAAAAAAAAAAGTTATTATGAATTATTGACCTATTCAAGGTTCCAATTAGGTCACATTAAATATTCCACTTTGAGATATTTTTTGGGGAAAATGTTGCATATTTTGTGTTTGCCATATAAACAACTATGTTGTTTTTTTGTTGTTTTTTAAAGAAAGGCCTAAAATGAACAAACAAGGAACATAATAAACAACAATACAAGTTATAATTGACAGATAGATCTGAAGTTGATCTCGAGAATATTGTGTTAACAGTTTTTTTAAAAATTACGATTTATTTTTTTAACACTTTACTGAGCAGGACCCCTTTGGATCCCCAATAATTTTAGTGGGACTTTTTTTTTTTTAATTGTCGTTGCTCAAAAAATAATAATACATTAAAATCAATGTTGTTATGAGTTATGTTATGAGCTCCAATTATTATATAATCGGAAATGTTCCACTTTAAAATTTTATTGGGGGAAAATATTTCATATTTTGTGTTTTTTCCATAAAAAACTGGGTTTTCTTTCACAAAAAGGGCATACAACTTATATAAAAAAAAAATTAAAAAACGTTATATTGACAGATATACCTAATGTTGATCTAGATATTTAAACTTTGAATAATAATAATAATAATAATAGTAAATAATTACTTTTTTTTTATTTTTTTAACCTAAACCCTTTGGAGTCCCCGGTATCAAGCCTGAGTGGAGGCCTAAATGTATATTTTTTATACATATATTGTATTGGTTTTTAAAATAAAAAATATCAAAATGGCCCCCGCCTGCTTTGATTTTTCAGTGTGCGGCCCTCAGTGGAAAAAGTTTGGACACCCCTGGTCTAGAGAGGATAATATACCGCCTGTTTGGTTCTTCTGTTCTAAGGGGAAGACGAGTCCATCCATAATTTAGTCGTGTCGATACGATATGTAGCATCAGTATATGATCCATATTTTTATTTTCTCACATTTCTTTTAATGTGTAAGTTATTGTTTGCAAACTCACAACAACAAAAACCCCAAAGGATGTCAATGAGTAGTAGATAGCAGGCGGGTGAATCTTTGGGCACCAAACGATTCAATCTGATTCCGATGGAGTGCCGATTCGATTCTCACAATATATTATTTTGTATAATCCAACCTCCGAGGACAAAGTTACTAAAAATGGGAGACCGGGCTTTCTGCTCCGCCGCACCCAGTCTGTGGAACGCTCTCCCTGACCACCTGAGGGCACCACAAAAAAAGGCTTAAAAACCCTTCTTTTTAAAAAAGTATTTTTTTTTTAGATATATGCTCATATATATAATACTACCACCACCATGTTTGACGGTAGGAATTGGTGTTCCTGGGATTAAAGGCCTCACCTTTTCTCCTCCAAACATATTGCTGGGTATTGTGGCCAAACAGCTCCATTTTTGTTTCATCTGACCACAGAACTTTCCTCCAAAAGGTCTTATCTTTGTCCATGTGATGTCAGATGAAACAAAAATGGAGCTATTTGGCCACAATACCCAGCAATATGTTTGCAGGAGAAAAGGTGAGGCCTTTAATCCCAGAGCAGGCGTGTGACTCTTTGGGCACCAAACGATTCAATCTGATTCCAATTCCTGGGGTGCCGATTCGATTCTCACAATATATTATTTTGTTTAATCCAACCTCCGAAGACAAAGCTACGAACAATGGGGGACCGGGCTTTCTGCTCCGCCGCTCACGGTCTGTGGAACGCTCTCCCTGACCACCTGAGGGCACCACAGACTGTGGATGCTTTTAAAAAAAGGCTTAAAAACCCTTCTTTTTAAAAAAGCCTTTTTTTAGATGTATGTTCATATATATATAATACTACCACCACCATGCTTGACTTTAGGTATGGTGTTCCTGGGATTAAAAAGCCTTACCTTTTCTCCTCCAAACATATTGCTGGGTATTGTGGCCAAACAGCTCCATTTTTGTTTCATCTGACCACAGAACTTTCCTACAAAAGGTCTTATCTTTGTCCATGTGATGTCAGATGAAACAAAAATGGAGCTATTTGGCCACAATACCCAGCAATATGTTTGCAGGAGAAAAGGTGAGGCCTTTAATCCCAGAGCAGGCGTGTGACTCTTTGGGCACCAAACGGTTCAATCTGATTCCAATTCCTGGGGTGCCGATTCGATTCTCACAATATATTATTTTGTTTAATCCATCCTCCGAGGACAAAGCTACGAACAATGGGGGACAGGGTTTTCTGCTCCGCCGCTCACGGTCTGTGGAACGCTCTCCCTGACCACCTGAGGGCACCACAGACTGTGGATGCTTTTAAAAAAGGCTTAAAAACCCTTCTTTTTAAAAAAGCCTTTTTTTAGATATCTGCTCATATATATATATATAATACTACCACCACCATGCTTGACTTTAGGAATGGTGTTCCTGGGATTAAAAAGCCTTACCTTTTCTCCTCCAAACATATTGCTGGGTATTGTGGCCAAACAGCTCCATTTTTGTTTCATCTGACCACAGAACTTTCCTGCAGAAGGTCTTATCTTTGTCCATGTGATGTCAGATGAAACAAAAATGGAGCTGTTTGGCCACAATACCCAGCAATATGTTTGGAGGAGAAAAGGTGAGGGAGGCCTTTGATCCCAGGAACACCATTCCAGGGATTAAAGACATCACATGGACAAAGATAAGACCTTCTGGAGGAAAGTTCTGTGGTCAGATGAAACAAAAATGGAGCTGTTTGGCCACAATACCCAGCAATATGTTTGGAGGAGAAAAGGTGAGGCCTTTAATCCCAGAGCAGGCGTGTGACTCTTTGGGCACCAAACGGTTCAATCTGATTCCAATTCCTGGGGTGCCGATTCGATTCTCACAATATATTATTTTGTTTAATCCAACCTCCGAGGACAAAGCTACGAACAATAGGGGACCGGGCTTTCTGCTCCGCCGCTCCGAGTCTGTGGAACACTCTCCCCTGACCACCTGAGGGCACCACAGACTGTGGATGCTTTTAAAAAAAGGCTTAAAAACCCTTCTTTTTAAAAAAAGCCTTTTTTTAGATATATGTTCATATATATATAATACTACCACCACCATGCTTGACTTTAGGAATGGTGTTCCTGGGATTAAAAAGCCTTACCTTTTCTCCTCCAAACATATTGCTGGGTATTGTGGCCAAACAGCTCCATTTTTGTTTCATCTGACCACAGAACTTTCCTCCAGAAGGTCTTATCTTTGTCCATGTGATGTCAGATGAAACAAAAATGGAGCTGTTTGGCCACAATACCCAGCAATATGTTTGGAGGAGAAAAGGTGAGGCCTTTAATCCCGGGAACACCATTCCCGTTTACAGTGCTTCAAGTTCCTCTATTCAAAAGGAACAATTCCTTTACCACATGGACAACTGTATATGTATGCATTGTATTCATTTATCCTCACCAACTATTCATCCGTCCGTCCATTTTCTACCGCTTGTCCCTTTCGGGGTCGCGGAGGGTCGCTGGAGCTAAACTATATAACAAATGCACATGTTGCTTCTGTCAGCAGCTACACCATGAAACGCCCGACTTCCTCTCCTTGTCGCCAACATTTGCCAAGAGCGGTGAAACAAAACAACAAACATCCAGCAATGTGAAATACACAACATTTTACACCAAATTTACCAAGTCAAAAGCCCGTTCATATTTTGTCTGACTCTTACTTGGCATTTAAGTTAATTAGCCCTTTGGGTTACACGCATGGAGACGTGACGCCGTCATAAAGTCCTGCCACAACACTCTGCATATTTCATCCCATATCAGAGAGTTTGAGAAGTCAGCCATATGATTTCCATAAAACTCGCAGATTTCAAAACAATCTCCAGAGGGCATTAAAGACGGTACTTGCATGTTTCCCCCTTCATCCTTTTTTCATCGTGGGCCGAGTACAATATCAGCAAAATGTGAACACCACAACCAAACTAATATTTATGGAGCTTTTGGAATGGCTGCACAGATGAGTTCCATTGATTATTTACGACTGCGGGGAAATCCTGAGCTAATACGGTCTGGCTCACCGCCTTAATTCCTAAGTTGTTGGTCGGGGTTGACTAGTTATGTCAAGTATGTGTTTTGTGTTTGTCAAACCAATTAATTATGCACTCGGCCAAGCTTCTTTCCAAAGTCTGTTGACTGGGATTAGCCGATGAAAAAATCTGTCACCGGGGGGTGGTGAAAACCGCATTTTGATTCATCACTAGCACAGAGTTCATCTGTGAAGGTTGCCACGGGAAATGTCCGAGTTCCAACGTGGCCGCCGAGATCCTCCCTGCCACCGTTTAACCTGTCAACTATTTGATTTAATACAAAGCCAGAAGCTGTCAGGGTGAAATTATGGGACTTGGGTAAAGCTTTTCCAGGTGGCAAAAAATGGTGCCGGGATGAAGATTCAAGCTCGGGATTATGGAGCTAGAAAAATTGTCCTTGGCCTCGCTGGGGGCAGCTAAATTGTATTCTACCGCATCCTGGAATTGACCTTCATAACATCCTGGAATTGACCTTCATAAAATGTCCTTAGACGACTGAAATGTTACTAACTTGTACTTGTTTTCTCTTAAAAATTAATCTGTCAGTCATCAATTAGTTTTTGAGTAACCAGTAGCTAACTAAATGTACCTACAACGCCCATTTCCCCACTTTTAGACATTGTTGAATAAATTGACCACTTAAAGGCTTACTGAAAGCCACTACTACCGACCACGCAGTCTGATAGTTTATATATCAATGATGAAATCTTAACATTTCAACACATGCCAATACGGCCGGGTTAACTTATAAAGTGCAATTTAAAATTTCCCGCTAAACTTCCGGTTGAAAATGCCTTTGGATGATGACGTATGCGCGTGACGTAGCCAGTGAAACAGAGGTATGCCTCCCCCATTGAAGCCAATACAAAATAGCTCTGTTTTCATCTCATTATTCCACAGTATTCTGGACATCTGTGTTGGTGAATCTGTTGCAATTTGTTCATTGCATTATGGAGAAAGAAGCTGAGCAAGCAAAGAAGAAAGTTGTCGGTACGAAGCGGAGTATTTTGCGAGGGAAGTCAGCAACACAACACAGTCGGTGTTTCATTGTTTACATTCCAGAAAGATGCAGTCAAGATCGAAGAACTAGGACAACAGAGACTCTTACCAGGAGGACTTTGACTTCAATACACAGACGCCTGTAGAGAACTGGGACAACACAGACTCTTACCAGGATTACTTTGATTTGGATACACAGACGTGGTACCGTGAGTATGCAGCTGCGCTTGGAACATTTGATCGCTTGCCCGTACGTGCGTGTCACGTACGTAACTTTGGGTGAATATATAAGCTTTATGAACCTTGGGTTAGGTGAACGGTCCTTTGGGCTGAGTGATTGTGTGTGTTGTGCAGGTGTTTGAATTGTATTGGCGGGTTATATATACGGGAGCTAGGAGCTAGGAGCTAGGAGCTAGCATAACAAACACCTAGGTGTTTGTTATGCGGGATTAATTTGTGGCATATTAAATATAAGCCTGGTTGTGTTGTGGCTAATAGAGTATATATATGTCTTGTGTTTATTTACTGTTGTAGTCATTCCCAGCTGAATATCAGGTCACCCCCGCCTCTCACAGCATCTTCCCTATCTGAATGGCTTCCAATCCCCACTAGTCCTTCACTTGCACTTTCCTCATCCACAAATCTGAACCGAGGATGTCGTTGTGACTTGTGCAGCCCTTTGAGACACTCTGGATTTAGGGCTATATAAGTAAACATTGATTGATTGATTGACTGTCTCTTCATCCGCATCTCTTGCAGTCTCTCCAAACGGACTCCGGTGTGGCAGAGACCCAGCAGCTGGTCTCCATGGCCAAAAGGCTCCCGGGAGGCGGATCCAGAAGTTCACAAAAAAAGCACGGCAGAAACGTCGGCAACCGGACGTGAAGTCACATGCACCAAAGGTATCGAAATATGGCACTGTTTGATTTTCCGTGAATCAACAACCGGTCGTGCCGACAGACTTTAGTACTGAATTTGGGAGTTGTTTGCCAGCAGTCAATCCACCGTCCTGGGCCACAGTATTAACAAGCCTATTGACTCCCACCAGACACATACTGTATATTGTTTGACTCAACAACTAAAATTGAAAAGGCTTCCATGCCTTTGCTGATCACTAACAAAAATGTATTTTTAACTTCTATTGGGCTTTTCCTTTGCTAATGCCAAACACAAAAAGGTTAATGGAAAATGTTCTTGCCATTATTTGCCAATGAACAAGCAGAAATAAAAAAATACTCAATCAAGTCGCGCTAAATGTTCAGACTGTAATGGACACTGAATGGCTGAACAGCTTTGATAAGCTGCTAATGTAAATGATTGTGACTTTTGCATTCATGATACCGAGATCAAAAGTGCTTATCACACTCGACAACCTTTGTCTAAACTCGTCCCTGACCTCTCAAAGACTGCGAGCGCTCATTAAGTACATGGAAGTACTCGGACTCTTTAAGGAAACAAGAGGACTGTGGACGAGCATTTGGGGAAATCGGCATCAATCCAAGAGGCGGGCTAATGGAAAAGGTCAAACTGGCCTGATAAAAGAGCATTGATATAGGCGAACGCAACAGATGGAATATTAAATTACAGACTTGGAAGGACGGATTAAATTAGAGAGGAGCGAGGGCGGAAAAAGGGAAGTGGTGGGGGGCTATTTAGAGTGACGGGCTGTCAGACGA
Organism: Entelurus aequoreus; assembly: GCF_033978785.1. Taxonomy (NCBI): domain Eukaryota; kingdom Metazoa; phylum Chordata; class Actinopteri; order Syngnathiformes; family Syngnathidae; genus Entelurus; species Entelurus aequoreus. The sequence continues at coordinate 46,081,939 of NC_084751.1, forward strand.
TGAAGGGATGGAGAAACGTCTTTGATGCAACGTAGGAAACCACATGCTGAGTCAAGTGACACTCGGTTATTCCTCATGCTAAGGCAGGCCTGGGCAATTATTTTGACTCGGGGGGGGGGGGGGGGGGGGGGGCACGTTTAGAGGAAAAAATGTGTCTATTTTTAGGAACACTAATACAAAACCTCCCAATAATGTCTGATCGAATGCTGAAAACGTTATGACGGAATGGAAATTTACATTTTTCTACGAGCCATAAAACACTGAATATTGACAACATATGAACGTCACACCCCCTCTCCATCCACATATTTTACAATCAAGCTAAACGCAACCAAGAATGCAACAAACACAACGAAATATGAACGCGAAGGGTACAAAATAAACCCCACCTACAATGTGATACATCTGATATGTGTTGGAAATATGACCATATCACACCAACTCTCAAATCCCTTCACTGGCTTCCTGTTCCACTCAGGCTTGAATACAAAGTCTCCATACTAACCCACCAGTGCCTCCATGGAAATGCCCCCCTATACCTCAAATAACTACTCACCCCCAAATCCTCCACACCACACCTCCGCTCCGGACAGGCTAACCTCCTCCATACTCTGAGGGCAAAGCTACAAACAATGGGAGACCGGACTTTCTGCTCCGTTGCTCCCAGTCTGTGGAATGCTTTCCCTGACCACCTGAGGGCACCACAGACTGTGGATGCGTTTAAAAAAGGCTTAAAAACCCTTCTTTTTAAAAAAGACTTTTTTTTAGATATATTCATACTAGTTTTAGCTATTTGGCTGTTCTAGTTTTTATTTGTATTTATTTTTTTATTATCTTTTTATCTAATTTTTTTTAATACACTGTAGCACTTTGAGGTTGTTTACTCAATGTAAAGTGCTTTTTACAAATAAAATATATTATTATTATTATCACAAAGCTTTAGAACTTTGTTGTAAAAATCTGGCCCGCCACATCAATTTGTGTGGCCCCCGAAAGCATGTAATTAATATGTGTATATAAAGTACCTTATCTTTTCTCACTAAATGTATTACAAAAATAAATGTACTGCGCACAATTACATATATTTACACTTTAATCATTTCTAATAATAAAACAAAGCAATATCATCATACATTTCAAAACATTGTTATTGTTCAAATAAAGATAAATACTTAAATATCTGCTTCATGTAAACATTTTACAATAACATTTTTTTACAGTAAAATCCACTTTCAATATAGAGTAATATTACATTATAAAACACAGATTTTACAGTATAAAAAAACAGTTTTACCGTTTTTCCATTCCATTTAAATTAATTACATGTATTTTTAAATGTTATATGCTGTAAAAAAATGTTATAAAAATGCGAATATTACAGTAAAATTGTGGCGACTCAGCAGCCAGTTTTAAAAAATAAAATCTAAAGAATTGGTTTTGTACAGCGTATGTAAAAAAAAGACAGACAATTATACACGTTTTATATATGCACATTTATATTCATACTGTATATCAGGGGTAACCAACGCGGTGCCCGCGGGCACCAGGTAGCCCGTAAGGACCAGATGAGTAGCCCGCTGGCCTGTTCTAAAAATAGCTCAAATAGCAGCACTTACCAGTGAGCTGCCTCTATTTTTTAAATTGCATTTATTTACTAGCAAGCTGGTCTCGCTTTGCTCTACATTTTTAATTCTAAGAGAGACAAAACTCAAATAGAATTTGAAAATCCAAGAAAATATTTTAAAGACTTGGTCTTCACTTGTTTAAATAAATTCATTATTTTTTTTACTTTGCTTCTTATAACTTTCAGACAGAAAATTTTAGAGAAAAACTACATTATTATTATTTTAGGCTTTTTAAACACATATACCTTTTTACCTTTTAAATTCCTTCCTCTTCTTTCCTAACAATTTAAATCAATGTTCAAGTATTTTTTTTATTTTTTATTGTAAAGAATAATAAATACATTTTAATTTAATTCTTCATTTTAGCTTCTGTTTTTTCGACGAAGAATATTTGTGAAATATTTCTTCAAACTTATTATGATTAAAATTCAAAAAAAATATTCTGGCAAATCTAGAAAATCTCTAGAATCAAATTTAAATCTTATTTCAAAGTATTTTGAATTTCTTTTAAAATTTTTGTTCTGGAAAATGTAGAAGAAATAATGATTTGTTAGAAATATAACTTGGTCCAATTTGTTATATATTCTAACAAAGTGCAGATTGGATTTTAACCTATTTAAAACATGTCATCAAAATTCTAAAATTAATCTTAATCAGGAAAAACTACTAATGATGTTCCATAAATTCTTTCTTTAATTTTTTCCAAAAAGATTCGAATTAGCTAGTTTTTCTCTTCTTTTTTTCGGTTGAATTTTGATATTTAAAGAGTCGAAATTGAAGATAAACTATGTTTCAAAATTTAATTGTCTTTTTTTTTTCATGTTTTCTCCTCTTTTAAACCGTTCAATTAAGTGTAAATATCATTACTTATTAATAATAACATAGAGTTAAAGGTAAATTGAGCAAATTGGCTATTTAAATGGTAAATAAATGGGTTATACTTATATATATATTTATTTATTTATATATTTATTTTTTATATATTTCTAGCAATTTATTTAAGTATGTATCAAACTGGTAGCCCTTCGCATTAATCAGTACCCAAGAAGTAGCTCTTGCTTTCAAAAAGGTTGGTGACCCCTGCTGTATATTATTCGCTGTTAAATACGGCCCTCTGAGGGCCACCATAACTGCCATGTGGCCCTCAAAGAATACCCCTGCTATAGAAGATGCGAGGATAAGTGCGGATAAAGGCAGAGGAAATGAACGAGTGTACAAATAGGACTATGAACAAGTATTATTGCCCTAAACTTTTTCAAATCCTCTTATCAAACCCTTTTAGACGCTCTTCATGATTTACAAACAATATCCTTGTTTATCTTGCATTCAGACTTAGCAGAGATAAGTCATTGTGTTTAAATTCAGCTTATTTTCTTCCAGGGTCATGATCTTCAAAATAAAATAAATAAACCTTCAAACTTCATTGTAACGGGCAGGCTTTGAATTTGATGTGTGCAACTTTTATTTGCTACAAAAAATTAAATAAGCACTTCAGCTTTAATTCAATACTGAGTCAAAGAAAGAAAGGAGGTCAAATAAATCCAGGCAAGCTACAGCCTACATGTTTTTATTCAACCATGTGACAACTTAATAATATGAGAAATAAGAAGTATGTATAATATCAAATACCCTCTTTTACGGACCATAGGGCGCACTGGATTATAAGGCGCATTAAAGGAGTCATATTATTATGATTAAAGGCCTACTGAAATGAATTTTTTTTATTTAAACGGGAATAGCAGATCCATTCTATGTGTCATACTTGATCATTTTGCGATATTGCCATATTTTTGCTGAAAGGATTTAGTAGAGAAAATCGACGATAAAGTTCGCAACTTTTGCCTGTAGCGGAAGTAGCATGACGTCACAGGAGCTAGTATTCCTCACAATTCCCCGTTGTTTACAATGGAGCGAGAGAGATTCGGACCGAGAAAGTGACGATTACCCCATTAATTTGAGCGAGGATGAAAGATTCGTAGATGAGGAACGTTACAGTGAAGGACTTGAGAGGCAGTGATGGACGTATCTTTTTTCGCTCTGACCGTAACTTAGGTACAAGCTGGCTCATTGGATTCCACACTCTCTCCTTTTTTTATTGTGGATCACGGATTTGTATTTTAAACCACCTGGGATACTATATCCTCTTGAAAACGAGAGTCGAGAACGCGAAATGGACATTCAGTGCCTTTTATCTCCACGGCAATACATCGGCGAAATGCTTTAGCTACGAGCTAACGTGATAGCATCGTGCTTTAACTGCATATAGAAACAAAAAAAATAAACCCCTGACTGGAAGGATAGATAGAAAATCAACAATACTATTAAACCGTGGACATGTAAATACACGGTTAATGCTTTCCAGGCTGGCGAAGGTTAACAATGCTGTGCTAACGACGCCATTGAAGCTAACTTAGCAACCGGACCTCACAGAACTATGTACTCTCTCCTTTTTCTATTGTGAATCACGGATTTGTATTTTAAACCACCTGGGATACTATATCCTCTTGAAAATGAGAGTCGAGAACGCGAAATGGACATTCAGTGCCTTTTATCTCCACGGCAATACATCGGCGAAATGCTTTAGCTACGAGCTAACGTGATTGCATTGTGCTTTAACTGCATATAGAAACAAAAAAAATAAACCCCTGACTGGAAGGATAGATAGAAAATCAACAATACTATTAAACCATGGACAAGTAAATACACGGTTAATGCTTTCCAGGCTGGCGAAGGTTAACAATGCTGTGCTAACGACGCCATTGAAGCTAACTTAGCAACCGGACCTCACAGAACTATGTACTCTCTCCTTTTTCTATTGTGAATCACGGATTTGTATTTTAAACCACCTCGGATACTATATCCTCTTGAAAATGAGAGTCGAGCATGCGAAATGGACATTTAAAGTGACTTATCTCCACGACAATACATCGGTGACACACTTAGCTACTGAGCTAGCGCGATAGCATCGTTCTCAAATGAAGATAGAAACCCATCAACAGCCGTGCTCACCTGCATTCCAGCGATCGACGGCACGACGAAGGACTTCATCCGTGGGTTTGGCGGCAAGCATCGGCTAGGCGTAGTAAGTAGTCCTTGTTGTGTTACTGTAAGTATTGTAATGCCCCGCAGTGGAAAAGGAGTCACACAGACAAGGAAGCGCTGCTCCATCGCTTCATTAACAACTCCCGCTCACACACACTCAAGTTCTCCGCCAACTCACTCGCGCATGCGCGTTCCCCAAACCCTTAAAGACACAGTACACTAATGCAAATATCACAGATATTACAGTATTGTACTTAGCCGCTAAGACACCGATCCATCCCACCTACAACTGTCTTCTTTGCAGCCTTCATTGTTCATTAAACAAATTGCAAAAGATGTCCAGAATACTGCGGAATTATGAAATGAAAACAGAGCTTTTTGTATAGGATTCTACGGGGTACCATAACTTCCGTTACTCGGACTTCGTCACGCGCATACGTCATCATACCGCGACGTTTCAGCCGGATATTTCCCGGGAATTTTAAAATGTCACTTTATAAGTTAACCCGGCCGTATTGGCATGTGTTGCAATGTTAAGATTTCATCATTGATATATAAACTATCAGACTGCGTGGTCGCTAGTAGTGGCTTTCAGTAGGCCTTTAAGAACACAGTAGTGTAGATTTTTGTTGGTTTTTACTTGCCATGCAAACGCAAGACTTTAAAAAATGTTTTCTCGTGATAATGACAACTGCAAACAAAACGCTGCAGAACCCTCTTCCAGGTGTCTGAACCATGATTCCATTTTTTTAACGCAATTCTCGGCAAACGCGCACGAGTGCACGTCCGCGTGTTTAGGTGAACAAACACAATGTTATTTATGTGGGCTGCAATGTGCAAACACACACAGTGGAGGGCTCCATCTGGTAAGCTCTGAAACGTGTTGATATTAAAGCTTCTAATGACGGTCATTAATCACGTGATACTAAATCACTTTAGAGAGGAATGGGGGGGGCGGAGGGGTGGCTGAATAAAAGGGAAATATGATGAAGGACAAATGTAATGAGGAGTGAAAATGAATCTAAGAAAAAGGCATCACAACTTGAATTCCCCTCGGGATCAATAAAGTATTCATTCATCCATCCATCTTATCCATCCATCCATCCATCCATCCATCCATCCATCTCAGAGCAGAACACAAACAGAAACAAGACAAAAGTTATTTCGGCAGCTAACGCCGTCTTACCGTATTTTTCGGACCATAGGGCGCACCTGACTATAAGGCGCACTGCCGATGAGCGGGTCTAGTCAGGTGTATTTTCATACAAAAGGCACATCGGATTATAAATGTGTCTCATGAGAAAACGTCCGACCAAAACTCTCTAATATCTAAAGTTCCTCGGGTGAATAATGTAAACTCACAATACCGGTATGTTTTAGCACTTTCATGGCGAGTTTTGTTAGAATAGTTGTTTCTAAAATTATCACAAAAACACTGTGTTACATTGTGTTCCTGATAAGAAGTGAAGTGAAGTGAATTATATTTATATAGCGCTTTTCTCTAGTGACTCAAAGCGCTTTACATAGTGAAACCCCAATATCTAAGTTACATTTAAACCAGTGTGGGTGGCACTGAGAGCAGGTGGGTAAAGTGTCTTGCCCAAGGACACAACGGCAGTGACTAGGATGGCGGAAGCGGGGATCGAACCTGCAACCCTCAGGTTGATGGCACGGCCACTCTACCAACCGAGCTATACCGCCCCAAGACAAAAGGCTGTCTTTTGAAACCTACCAAGAGTAAGGCTCGTAAAACTCCACTGTATAGGGGGAGGGGGGAAATGGTGTTCCTGTGTTCTCTCATGTATGGTAATCAACAGAAGGATGTTGTTCTGGCCTAAGGACTTCAAAGCGGAGAGAACCAAGGATCTGCCCAATTTCCAGACAAACTCTTTTTGAAGTATTTGTACGAACTCTTTTTGAACTATTTTATGGAACTCTTTTTCAACTATTTTACGACCTCTTCTATTGAACAAAGGCAACGCTGTTTACGACCCACTTCCCTCTGGAAGCAGCTGTGGTAAGGTGTGTGGGGGGGGGGGTCAAATAAAGAAGGAGGAGTGCAATCTTTTGGCAGAGCGTGGTGCAAGACTGTGCAGAGAGTACAGTGGCCGCGTCTCCCCTCAAAATTGAGTCCAAATTGAATTCTGTCTCTGTTTGAGTCTTTGCTTCTTGTCTTGTTTAAAAGATGTCTTCAGTATTTGAACCTGACAAGTTTACTGACGGATATAAGTAAGAACTTTACACTACTTTATATTAGGAATGGCAACAGTGGAGGATGAATGTCACATAACAAGAAGATAGAGAAAAAGAAGAAGCTTATCGACTACAATGGCGGACGAGCGCACATTTTCAGTACTTATGCAGATCCCAAATACAGGTCAGCAGGCACCAGAAGGTAAGAACAGTTGCTTTTTCATAATATTGCGAAAAAAACCGCTAGGTAATATGTCTGCTAATAGGTGTCATTTTGCGGTCCTTATACACACTCCATAATATTACCCGTATTTTTAATGCACAGTACAATCCATCAAGCGGTGTGGCTTCATAGCTTACCAAAGTCGTACTAAAAACATTTTTGACATATTTTAAAACTACTCATACTTACTAAAACATCCCATTTGGGATGTCTGCAGGAGTGTTTTCATGCATATTTGTAGATGCTATCATACAAACATGTGCTAATTATTACAAAATTATTACTTTTTTTAATGTAAAATGATAACTTTTTTAATGCAAAATGGTGACATTTGTCATGTAAAATTCTGACTTTTATCACAATATTGTCAAAATTGTTTGTTGCTCCTTTAAAATAGTGACATTTTTGGAGTGAAATTATGACTTGTGCCGGTTCTACTCGTATGGATTCTAAATTCATCCCTCCAAGCAAGTTTGTAAGTTTTAAAATACAACTAAAACAATTCATACTTTCTAAAACATCCCATTTGTGATGTCTGCGGGAGTGTTTTCATGCATATTCGTACATGCTATCGTACAAATACGTGCTAATGTAATCAAGCTTGCGCCGTTAGCATTAGCTAATGCGCTAACACATTTATGTGTTACGATGGCATTCTTTTTGCATTGTTTCGGTTTCGTAAATTCCCCCAAGACGTCGGCGAGGAGTTATTGAATCTGGTTGGCTGATTGGAGAGCATGACGAGGGCTTCTGTTTTGTTCGATCAGCCGTTTTACTGCTGTGTTACGGACACCGTTTGATAACAATTGAGGTATATAAATAGACATTTACAAAATATTTTGTACAGGTATTTATCTGCGGCTTAAAGTCCAGTGAGGTTAATATATGGAAAGCATTTTTTTCTTCAAAAATTGAGTGGGTGCGCCTTATATACTGGTGCACCACATAGCCCGGAAAATATGGTATATGTATTGTTGCATTGTTTCCTGCTTGTACAAATGTATTTTTTTTTTTTCTACAAAATGTATTTTGTATTTATGACTTCTGGAATGGATTAATTGGGTTTAGCCAACATTATTTCCTATGGCAAAAACATTGATTTGGTTTTGGTACCGCTCGGTTTCCGTCTAAGGTTTCGGAATGGGTTACTAACAAAAAAAAAAAGGAGGTTTGACTGTATTTTGCTTTTCCGGGTTGTGGTTGTGGTTGTGTGTTTGTGTGGCAAAACCAAGGACAGCTCCCATGTCATTAGTAGTGCAGGCGCAAAAACACATCCACGCTTATAAATAGGCAACAACACTGTGGCTAAACACTTTGGCCTTGAACGTGACCCGAAAGAGAAGAAAAGCACAAGTCAGCAAGGCTACCATCAGGAAGACTGCGTGTGTGTTCTTGTATTTCTACCCTTCTTGAGACATCAACAAAGAAAAATACCGTCCTGTGATCAAGTTAGGACCGCAATCATTAAGTTCAAGTTAAAGTAGCAATGATTGGTCACACACACTAGGTGTGGCAAAAGTATCCTCTGCATTCGACCCATCACCCTTGATCACCCCCTAGGAGGTGAGGGGAGAAGTGAGCAGCAGCGGTGGCCGCGCCCGGTAATCATTTTTGGTGATTTAACCCTGTAACACCCCTTGTTGTAAAATTACAACGTTACCTTTAACCATCCTAAAAAACAATCCGTTATATATATATATTTTTTTTTTACCACATTTACATTGTCATTGGGTCCTATTGTTCAGTCTCACAAGGCTATTGGATAGTACATTTGTTTATAAGTCACGCTTTCTGGCCATGAACTCACACAACCTCTCAAGGTTTACTCCGAACAACATCTATTTGTTTCGTTGGACTGGATTCATCAGATTCAAGTAAGTAAAATGTCTTTTATATATTTTTTATATATTGTCTAGAGCAGTGGTCCCCAACCACCCGGTACCCGATTGGTACCGGGCCGCACAAGAATTAAAAAAAAAAAAAAAAATATTAAAAAAAAATAAATAAATAAAAAATAAAAAATAAAAATAAATGAAATCAACATACAAAACACTATATAAACATTATATATCAATATAGATCAATACAGTCTGCAGGGATACAGTCCGTAAGCACACATGATTGTATTTATTTATGTAAAAAAAAAAAAAAAAAAAAAAATTTTTTTTTTGTTTGTTAAATACACCCCCCCCCCCCCCACCCCCCACCCCCCACCAAATTGTCTAGCGTTGACCGGTCCACAGCTACAAAAAGATTGGGGACCACTGGTCTAGAGCATGTACATATGTATTTATTGTGGAACAGATGTGTCAAATTTCATTTAGAGCTTGTTATATAATTGTTGCAATTATACAACACTGGGTGAATGTGGTAGTTAAAATAGCTGGCTTGTTGCAGTGGGCTCAAACAGGTTGTATTCCCTCCACTACATCACTGCCTGAAGTATTTTCTCTATACATGGATAGTATACATTCTACCCTTGTGTTATGTTCAAATGCCTACTACAACAACATCTAAAAGGTCAAATTTTATTTTTTTTGGTTTTTCTATATTTGGGTCTTACAGGGTTAACCCCCAATTCCAAGCCTTGATGCTGAGTGCCAAGCAGGGAGGTAATGGCTCCCATTTTTATAGTCTTTGGTATGACTCGGGTCCCAATACGGAAAACCATTGAATTTAATACGGAGTCAAATACTAGAGTCCGTGAACATTGTTCCAAAGTCAGGATTTTTTTGTTGATTTAATGTGCATACAAAAGTAAACATTGACAGGTGCAAAGGCAACAATATATGATCACACAAGACGGCAGCTAAAGAAGGACTTCCCTGTTCATCCCCGAAAAACCCGCCAGGTGAACGGCTGGTTTTACGACTTCCAGTGCTGACGTAAGACAACCCGCGTCCCACATGTGACCATAGGATGAACAAATACATCGGCCTTAAGCACATTATAAAAAAACAAAAAAATAGAGATCTCATTTGCACCCCTGGTGGTGACATCTATCAAAATGAGGGTGGTCCCACAAGGAAGGATTTTTCAAATTGACTGTGTGTCGCTTTTAAAAGTGCTCCCCCTCTGGCCTATATATGAAATAACAAGTGTGTGTAAGAAATTTAAATGCGCCCCCTTTGACCAAAATGTATTTAAAAAATAAAAATAAATATGTACTGTATATAGAGATATACTGCAATAACTTGAAGTAAATAATTGAGATTAAAAACCAATTACCAACAATAAAAAAATATAAAAATAAAATAACTAAAAAGCAGTCTTTTTCTCACAACGTGTCAACTTTTTACTTATTACTTTTTTATGTAAAATTATAACTTTTTTTAATGCAAAATGATGACATTTGTCATATAAAATTCTGACTTTTATCACAATATTGCCAAAGTGAACAAATGTTTTAGCAACTGTTATGTAAAAGAAAAGGGGTAGGATTAAATAAGGTCTGCTTCTTCCTACTCCTTTTCGAACATGTTTAAAAGACAAACATATGAAATAACAAGTGTGTGTAAGAAATTTAAATGTGCCCCCTTTGACCAAAATGTATTAAAAAAATAAAAATAAATATGCACTGTATATAGAGATATACTGTAATAACTTCAAGTAAATAATGGAGATTAAAAACAAATTACCAACAATAAAAAAAAGATAAAAATTAAAAAACTAAAAAGCAGTCTTTTTCTCACAACATGTCAACTTTTTACTTATTACTTTTGTATGTAAAATTATAACTTTTTTTTAATGCAAAATGATGACATTTGTCATATAAAATTCTGACTTTTATCACAATATTGCCAAAGTGAACAAATGTTTTAGCAACTGTTATGTAAAAGAAAAGGGGTAGGATTAAATAAAATCTGCTTCTTCCTACTCCTTTTCGAACATGTTGAAAAGACAAACTGGAAATTGTGATCCATCACGTTGTGTGCTTGCATGTTCCAAATAAACTCAAACTCAAAAGTTGTTTGTTGTTCTTGTAAAATAGTGACATTTTTTGAGTGAAATTATGACTTTTGTCATAATTTAGCAAAGTTAAATTCAGATTATTTTTATAATATTACCAACATTTTACATTTTTTTTATAAAATTGTGACTTTTGTCAAGTAAAATGACGACCCTTTTCATAAAATTGCCAACATTTTTAAGTATTTTCTTGTAAAATTGCGACTGTTATTGGGTGAAGTTCCAACTTTTGTCATAATACTGCACAAATGTTCCTTTTTTTCTTATACAATTGGGAACAATTCCTCGTATTCTTTTTGTTTCTTTTTATGTAATATTATAACTTTCTTAATACAAAATGGTGACATTTGTCATATAAAATTCCGACTTTTATCACAATATTGCCAAAGTTGTTTGTTGTTCCTGTATAATAGTGACATTTTTGGAGTGAAATTAGGACTTTAGCAAAGTAAAGTTCCCATTATTATTATAATATTACCAACATTTTAAAGTTTTCTTATCAAATTGTGACTTTTGTCGAGTAAAATGACGACCCTTTTCATAAAATTGCCAACATTTTTAAGTTTTCTTATATAGTTGTGACTTTTGTCGAGTAAAATGACGACCCTTTTCATAAAATTGCCAACAGTTTTAAGCTTTTTCTTGTAAAAATTGCGACTGTTATTGGGTGAAAATCCAACTTTTGTCATAATACTGCACAAATGTTCAGTTTTTTCTTATACAATTTGGAGAAATTCCTCGTATTCTTTTTTTTTTTGTAATATCGCAATATTTTTGGTAAAATGATAACTTTTTTTATGCAATATTATAACTTTTTAATACAAAATGGTGACATTTGTCATATAAAATTACGACTTTTATCACAATATTGCCAAAGTTGTTTGTTGTTCCTGTAAAATAGTGACATTTTTGGAGTGAAATTATGACTTTAGCGAAGTAAAATTCCAATTATTATTATAACATTACCAACGTTTTAAAGTTTCTTATAAAATTGCGACTTTTGTCGAGTAAAATGACGACCCTTTTCATAAAATTGCCAACATTTTTAAGTTTTCTTATATAGTTGTGACTTTTGTCGAGTAAAATGACGACCCTTTTCATAAAATTGCCAACATTTTTAAGCTTTTTCTTGTAAAAATTGCGACTGTTATTGGGTGAAAATCCAACTTTTGTCATAATACTGCACAAATGTTCAGTTTTTTCTTATACAATTTGGAGAAATTCCTCGTATTCTTTTTGTTTTTGTAATATCGCAATATTTCTGGTAAAATTATAACTTTTTTTATGCAATATTTTAACTTTTTAATACAAAATGGTGACATTTGTCATATAAAATTCCGACTTTCATCACAATATTGCCAAAGTTGTTTGTTGTTCCTGTAAAATAGTCACATTTTTGGAGTGAAATTATGACTTTAGCGAAGTAAAATTCCGATTATTATTATAACATTACCAACATTTTAAAGTTTTCTTATTAAATTGTGACTTTTGTCGAGTAAAATGACGACCCTTTTCATAAAATTGCCAACATTTTTAAGCTTTTTCTTGTAAAATTGCGACTGTTATTGGGAATGTTCAGTTTTTTCTTATACAATTTGGAGAAATTCCTCGTATTCTTTTTGTTTTTGTAATATCGCAATATTTTCTGGTAAAATTATAACTTTTTCTATGTAATATTATAACTTTTTTAATACAAAATGGTGACATTTGTCATATAAAATTCCGACTTTTATCACAATAATGCCAAAGTTGTTTGTTGTTCCTGTAAAATAGTGACATTTTTGGAGTGAAATTATGACTTTAGCGAAGTAAAATTCCGATTATTATTATAATATTACCAACATTTTAAAGTTTTCTTATCAAATTGTGACTTTTGTCGAGTAAAATGACGACCCTTTTCATAAAAGTGCCAACATTTTAAAGCTTTTTGTTGTAAAATTGCGACTGTTATTGGGTGAAGTTCCAAATTTTGTCATAATACTGCACAAATGTTCAGTTTTTCTTGTAAAACTTTGACTTGCGTTGAGTGAAATTACGTGTCAAACTTTTCGTTATAAAATTAGAGGTCTGCATTTTCCGGAGGTCTCAAGAAGGTAGCAAATACAAGAAGGTGTGTGTGTGTGTGTGTGTGTGTGTGTGTGTGTGTGTGTGTGTGTGTGTGTGTGTGTGTGTGTGTGTGTGTGTGTGTGTGTGTGTGTGTGTGTAAGTACATCACATAACCACTGTACAAAGGCTAAATGATTGGTTTTGATAATGTCAGGGGAAATTCCCCAGCTAGATTATAAACGGATCAATTTTCCTGTGGGTTTAGTGGTAGTCAGACTACTGTGCATTTATCATCGCTTGTGCTAAAGTACACACACAAGTATGCGTGTAACCACATTTACAGCATACGGAATTAGAACACACATCAAATTGCATAGCTTATGTTCCTTCCGCATGCCGTTGCGGGCTCTTTCTGTGGAAAACTTGAAATTTCTTTGACCTCGTCTTGAGAGTAAAATCAACAAGCTAAGTACACATTATCATAAAGAAAGCACAAATGACTAATGCAACACCTTAGTGGTGTTCACGGATGTGTGCCTGTGGTGCAGAAGGAACGGCGCATTACTTACTGTATGTTAACTCCAAGTGAGGATTAATTGCAGGCACCTGCTTTACATTTCTCCATTAGCATTTGAAGCATCCCACTAACACTTTTTGCATAGGGTGATTTATAATGGTGTGTGCTGAGAGGGGCTGGCGAGACCAGGTAGACATTTTTTTTTCCAAAGACAAAAGCGAGGCCAGGTGCGCTGAGGAATGTGCGCCAGCGTGGAGGAACGTGAAAGGACTTTTCAAGAGTCGGTATTCATTAAGGAAAGATGGGCTGGAGCAGATGGGGCTGCTTCACTATTGGCTCGCAGGAGCTGATAATGCATGCAATGACATGATCGCATGGGGGGGGACTGGCTTTGATGCATAGTGCAAACCCAGGCTTTGAATATGACTCCACAGTCCCAGCAGCAAGTCGGAGAGGCTTGGATGAGTCAGTGCATGGAGGTAGTGAGCAGCGACCATTGGATGTCCATCCATTCATCCATTTTCTTCCGCTTATCCGAGGTCGGGTCGCAGGGGCAGCAGACTTCCCTCTCCCCAGCCACTTCGTCCAGCTCCTCCCAAGCCAGGAGACATAGTCTTCCCAACGTGTCCTGGGTCTTCCCCGTGGCCTCCTGCCGGTCGGACGAGCCCCAAACACCCCCCTAGGGAGGCGTCCGGGTGGCATCCTGACCAGATGCCCGAACCACCTCATCTGGCTCCTCTCCATGTGGAGGAGAAGCGGCTTTACTTTGAGTTCCTCCCAGATGACAGAGCTTCTCACCCTATCTCTAAGGGAGAGACCCGCCACCCGAAGGAGGAAACTAATTTCGGCCACTTGTACCGGTGATCTTGTCCTTTCGGTCATAACCCAAAGCTCATGACCATAGGTGAGGATGGGAACGTAGATCGACCGGTAAATTGAGAGCTTTGCCTTCCGGCTCAGCTCCTTCTTCACCACAACGTATCCATACAGCGTCCGCATTACTGAAGACGCCGCACCGATCCGCCTGTCGATCTCACCATCCACTCTTCCCACACTCGTGAACAAGACTCCGAGGTACTTGAACTCCTCCACTTGGGGCAAGAACTCCTCCCCAACTTATAACCATTGGATGAGTTCCACTGAAAGTCAGCTTGGAGATGTCTGATTGCCAACTAAGCATCCAAAGACCGTCCATCATAGAACAGCTTCTCACCCTATCTCTAAGGGAGAGCCCCGCCATACGAAGGAGGAAACTAATTTCGGTGGCTTGTACCCGTGATCTTGTCTTTTCGGTCATAACCCAAAGCTCATGACCATAGGTGAGGATGGGAACGTAGATCGACCGGTAAATTGAGAGATTTGCCTTCCGGCTCAGCTCTTTCTTCACCACAACGGATCGATACAGCGTCCGCATTACTGAAGACGCCGCACCGATCTGCCTGTCGATTTCATTATCCTCTCTTCCCTCACTCGTGAACAAGACTCCAAGGTACTTGAACTCCTCCACTTGGGACAAGATCTCCTCCCCAACTTATAACCATTGGAAGAGTTCCACTGAAAGTCAGCTTGGAGATGTCCGATTGCCAACTAAGCATCCAAAGACCGTCCATCATAGAACAGCTTCTCACCCTATCTCTAAGGGAGAGCCCCGCCATCCGAAGGAGGAAACTAATTTCAGCGACTTGTACCCGTGATCTTGTCCTTTCGGTCATAAACCAAAGCTCATGATGCGACTTTAAGGTTTTACTACTTACGTATAGAATACTACTCAGTCAAGCTCCTACCTATCTTGCCGATTGTATTGTACCATATGTCCCGGCAAGAAATCTGCGTTCAAAGAACTCCGGCTTATTAGTGATTCCCAGAGCCCAAAAAAAGTATGCGGGCTATAGAGCGTTTTCTATTCGGGCTCCAATACTATGGAATGCCCTCCCGGTAAAAGTTAGAGATGCTACCTCAGTAGAAGCATTTAAGTCTCATCTTAAAACTCATTTGTATACTCTAGCCTTTAACTAGACTCCCTTTTTAGACCAGTTGATCTGCCGTTTCTTTTCTTTTCTTTTCTACTCTGCTCCCAACCCGGGGTGGACCGCTAGCCTGTGCATCGGATGGGGACATCTCTACGCTGCTGACCCGTCTCCGCTCGGGATGGTTCCTGCTGGCCCCACTATGGACTGGACTTTCGCTGATGTGTTGGACTTTCACAATATTATGTCAGACCCACTCCACATCCATTGCTTTCGGTCTCCCCTAGAGGGGGGGGGGGTTACCCACATATGCGGTCCTCTCCAAGGTTTCTCATAGTCATTCACATTGACGTCCCACTGGCGTGAGTTTTCCTTGCCCGTATGTGGGCTTTGTACCGAGGATGTCGTTGTGGCTTGTACAGCCCTTTGAGACACTTGTGATTTAGGGCTATATAAATAAACATTGATTGATTGATTGATTGATGACCATAGGCGAGGATGGGAACGTAGATCGACCGGTAAATTGAGAGATTTGCCTTCCGGCTCAGCTCCTTCTTCACCACAAAGGATCGATACAGCGTCCGCATTACTAAAGACCCATAATAAATTCATAAAAGAAGCAAACTTCATGAATGTTTTTTGTGACCAACAAGTATGTGCTCCAATCACTCTATCACAAAAAAATAAGAGTTGTAGAAAGTATTGGAAACTCAAGACAGCCATGACATGATGTTCTTTAGATAGACAACAATCACACTCACATTCACACACTAGGGCCAATTTAGTGTTACCAATCATTTAGTGTTACCAATCAACCTATCCCCAGGTGCATGTCTTTGGAGGTGGGAGGATCTCGTAGTACCCGGAGGGAGTCACGGGCAGAACATGCAAACTCCTCACAGAAAGACCCAGATGGAACTTTACAGTAGAATCACACAGCATGTCTGAAGAACCGACCTGCATAGGCCTCGCTGTTTTTTTAAGAGCAATCCAACCAGATTGATAAATAGCCACTAAAGTAAAGCTGCAATGAGTAATGGCAGCGTTACATCACTTACTCTGATGCCTGCAGACTATGACACCAGAATGTAATCGAATACATTATGTTTCATTTACCCACGAGGCCATTAATCCCAATGTAATGGTTCGGCTTTGCATCCGAATTCCCTTCCAATAGCTCATAATGCCTTTCACCTCTAAGGACAGGCGGGTAAGTAATGTGCTATGAAGGCTTGATTCTCAGGTGTGTTTCCAAAGCCTTGCACATTGCCCTTGACTTTGCTTTCCCCTGCATTATGAATTTTATTATTAAGCAACCGGCAAGACTCTTACATGGAAAGGATTTCAAAAAAGATATGATAAATTGTTGTCAAGTAGGATCCTCACATGAATAATTCATGCTTTCTTTAAAACTGCAGTGGACGGCAGACATTGTCTCCCGGGAAATGGATCCTGAGCCTGGAAACAAGTCGGACCATTGGAATTGAATTCTATAATGACACTAGCGACCAGATCTAATAAGGCCCTCTAATACATTTTCGAAAAGGGTATTTGATGCCGGAGGTGTTTGACAATAGCTGGTCATTAACCCGGAGGTCAGCGTATCGGGACGGTGAGGACAAATGTCAGGTTGTAATCTCGAAAGGCCAAACTGAAAGGATACGGCGCCATGCATTTATAGGACCAGTCGTCCCTTTATTTAGTTTATAAATTACCGGCAGTACTTTATAGATCCTTTTTAAAAGTGCAACATTTATATGGATATAACTTTCACTGACTAACTTTCCTACGGACAGCACATAAACCACAATGAACAATACTATCAATCAATCAATCAATCAATGTTTATTTATATAGCCCCAAATCACAAGTGTCTCAAAGGGCTGCACAAGCCACAACGACATCCTCAGCTCAGCACCCACATAAGGGCAAGGAAAAACTCACAACCCAGTGGGACGTCGATGAGAATGACTATGAGAAACCTTGGAGAGGACCGCAAATGTGGGTAACCCCCCTCCCCCCTCTAGGGGAGACCGGATGCAATGAACGTCGAGTGGGTCTGACATAATAGTGTGAAAGTCCAGTCCATAGTGGATCTAACATAATAGTGTGAGAGTCCAGTCCATAGTGGATCTAACATAATAGTGAATGTCCAGTCCATAGTGGATCTAGCATAATAGTGAGAGTCCAGGCCATAGTGGATCTAACATAATAGTGAATTTCCAGTCCATAGTGGATCTAACATAATAGTGAGAGTCCAGTCTATAGTGGATCTAACATAATAGTGAGAGTCCAGTCCATAGTGGATCTAACATAATAGTGAGAGTCCAGTCCATAGTGGATCTAACATTATAGTGAGAGTCTAGTCCATAGTGGATCTAACATAATAGTGAGAGTCTAGTCCATAGTGGATCTAACATAATAGTGTGAGAGTCCAGTCCATAGTGGATCTAACATAATAGTGAATGTCCAGTCCATAGTGGATCTAGCATAATAGTGAGAGTCCAGTCCATAGTGGATCTAACATAATAGTGAATTTCCAGTCCATAGTGGATCTAACATAATAGTGAGAGTCCAGTCTATAGTGGATCTAACATAATAGTGAGAGTCCAGTCCATAGTGGATCTAACATAATAGTGAGAGTCCAGTCCATAGTGGATCTAACATAATAGTGAGAGTCCAGTCCATAGTGGATCTAACATAATAGTGAGAGTCCAGTCCATAGTGGATCTAACATAATAGTGAGAGTCTAGTCCATAGTGGATCTAACATAATAGTGTGAGAGTCCAGTCCATAGTGGATCTAACATAATAGTGAATGTCCAGTCCATAGTGGATCTAGCATAATAGTGAGAGTCCAGTCCATAGTGGATCTAACATAATAGTGAATTTCCAGTCCATAGTGGATCTAACATAATAGTGAGAGTCCAGTCTATAGTGGATCTAACATAATAGTGAGAGTCCAGTCCATAGTGGATCTAACATAATAATGAGAGTCCAGTCCATAGTGGATCTAACATAATAGTGAGAGTCCAGTCCATAGTGGATCTAACATAATAGTGAGAGTCCAGTCCATAGTGGATCTAACATAATAGTGAGAGTCCAGTCCATAGTGGATCTAACATAATAGTGAGAGTCCAGTCCATAGTGGGTTCAGCAGGAGACCATCTCGAGCGGAGACGGGTCAGCAGCACAGAGATGTCCCCAACCGATGCACAGGCGAGCGGTCCACCCCGGGTCCCGACTCTTGGCAGCCAGCACTTAGCACTTAGCCACAATACTAAAATGTTATTATTGTATTAGACTTATTGCTTATGGGGAAAAGCCATTCCAAAGCCATACAAAGGGCTGGTAAGTCAGCCTCCTGGGCAGGAGCGTACAAAACAAACCTCCAGTTTCACGAGCCTCACGCTGTTTGCTCAGAAGTTTCACATTTCAAA